>NC_053024.1:134442665-134458628 GCF_003073215.2 Triticum urartu | reverse complement strand
GAGTACGAGCTCAAGTGGGAGTTCGACGAGGACTCTCAGCGTTATTATGTTTCCTTTCCCGATGATCAGTAGTGGTGCCTAGTTGGGGTTCGATTCAGGGCCTTGTCGCATGTTGGGTTCTTTTCCATTTTGGCGCCGTAGTCGGGCCATGAGTGTTTGTTTGATGGATGTTATTTATGTACTCTGATGTGACGTGGCGAGTGTAAGCCAACTATGTTATCTCCCCCTTTTATTATGTATTACATGGGATGTTGTAATGATTGCCTGACTTGCGACATTGCTTTCAATGCGGTTATGTCTCTAAGTCGTGCCTCGACACGTGGGAGCTATAGCCGCATCGAGGGCGTTACAAGTTGGTATCAGAGCCTTCCCGACCTTAGGAGCCCCATTGCTTGATCGTTTTTAGCAGCCGAGTTGTGTCTAGAAAAATGTTTTGAGTCACTTAGGAATTATATATCGGAGAGTTAGGAATTCTTTTTACTTCCCAGTCTCCTCATCGCTCTGGTAAGGCATCCTGACGTAGAGTTTTGACTCTTCTCTTCTCAAATTTCACTAAAAAAAATTTTAGGATCACGCGAGTATCTTGGATTTGTTCCGATGGCTTATGATGAGAATACTGTCTTGGTGCCTCCTGTCAGGGGTTTAGTGGAAGTGTCCCGGGGAGTTGAGCTTTGAGGTGTTGTCATCATAATTTTATCGTTGCAATTCTGGAATACTTGAGATATGTTCACTGACATCGAAAATCTCTTTTATGCAGTTCGTTGGTGAGATAACCTCGACGCCACCCAGTACTGGGGCGGGAGTTCGGGAGTATCACCATAACTTGTATAACGGATGCTTTTCGAAGGTTGAGGTAGGTGGTTTCAGAAGGTTTCTTGGTTATGTGTTGAAGGATGGATACAGCTGGATGTAGGATTTGCTAGCTTGAGTGAGATATTATGCTCCCCTGTATCCCCAACACCTGATTGCATAACCGGAAAATTTCGGGAATTTCATAGGTGG
The DNA here is from genome assembly GCF_003073215.2 of Triticum urartu. Lineage (NCBI taxonomy): Eukaryota > Viridiplantae > Streptophyta > Magnoliopsida > Poales > Poaceae > Triticum > Triticum urartu. The sequence continues at coordinate 134,457,626 of NC_053024.1, read as the reverse complement.
GAATTCACGTAGCCTTAGGATATCTTTCCGACAAATGTATGATATGAAATTGGGGTTCGACGTCTAGTGGTTTGTCTATTCACGGTCGATTTTATAGTGATCTTGTTGTGTCTTAAAGAGTCCTTGGCTATGCTGACTCGGGGACGCTTCGTAGGTCATGTGCACTGCCTTGTACATGATGGTGCTGTACGATCGAGCCCGTGTAGGTCCCACCACGAAAACTTCGGACGAAATTTCTATCATATGTGTGTTTCGTCTTATTCCGCAAGCCAACCCTTGGTTTTATTTTGAGTTATGGCTTTCGTTTTGCTTCGACGTCATATGTTGATTCCATCCCCGTTGATGTACCCCTTCTACCTGATTCTTCGTGGCTTCGCAATTTAGGAATATGTGACCACTTCAAGAGAAATGCATTCGTTCATTTTGTTCGGATGTGAAGACTTTATGTTGCAATTTTCATTCCGTTGGTTTCAGCTTCATTTATCTGTCTATGTGCTAACGGTGGTCAACCTCTTCAGGATGGCTCCCGCTAAGAGCACCAGTTAGAACCAGAATCAAGATCCGCCACCGCCTCCACCTCCTCCAGAGGCATGGCAAGCTGTGATGGCCGCAACCAATGCAAACACTCAGCTGATCATGCAAATTATCCAAGAGCGCAATCAAGGCAGTCAAGGGAATCAAGGCAGCAATCAGAGTCACTTTGCTACACTCAACCAGTTCATTGCTAATGGGCCAAAGACTTTCAGCAATTGTGTTGAGGCAACCGATGCTGACGATTGGCTTGTGGATCTATGTAAGCATTTCGAGTGTAGTAACATCAGGCCTGAGGACTTTGTCAAGTTCGCTTCCTTCCAACTCAAAGATCAAGCTGCAGAATGGTTCCAGCAGTACAAGGATTCCAGAGGTGGACGTGTTATCACTTGGGATGATTTCCGTCGAGATTTCCGAGCTCATCACATTCCGCAGAGCGTGGTTGAAAGCAAGCGTGAGGAATTCCGCAATCTGAAGCAAGGCTCTTTGTCTGTCTATGACTACAACAAATTGTTCCAGAAGCTTGCCCGCTTTGCCAAGCAGGACGTGCCTGATGAGAAGAGTATGATATATCAGTTCAGGGGTGGTCTCAGAGAAGATATTCAGCTCGCTCTTGTTCTCTTCGAGCCCTTGAGATACGATGAGTTCTACAACATGGCACTGAAGCAAGAGGCTGCTCAGTTGAGGTGTGATGCTTCCAGGAAGCGAGTCAGAGATGTTACTCCTTCTTCCTCTACTAAAGTGGCCAAGCAGCAGAAGTTCTGGCTTCCTCCTCCTCCGTTCCGTCAGCCGTATCAGCAGAAGAGCAAAGGTGGCAGTGGTTCTTCCCACCCACCCAACCCGGGCTTTCAGAACAAGACTTCGTCTCAACCTCCAAGATCGAGTGCTCCGTATCACCGTCCGCTTTCAGAGGTCACGTGCAACAAGTGCCAACAGAAGGGTCACTATGCCAACAAGTGTTTCAACCAGAGGCGTCTTCCTCCTCCTCCTCCTGTCAGATCGGCAAGTACAGCTGTGGTCAAGCATAACCCCAAGCATGCCAAGGTCAATTTGATGAATGCAGCTCAGGCAGAGGACTCGTCAGATGTGATCATGGGTAACCTTCCTATTAATGATATTCCTGCAAATGTTCTTTTTGACACGGGTGCATCACATTGTTTCATCTCGAGACCGTTTTCATCTAAGCATGGGTTGCCTTTGCAAATTTGCCTAGTCCTTTAGCAGTTGTCTCTCCCGGTAAGCGCATGCAGGCTAACTCCATTGCTCCAGATGTTACTATTACTTTGGGTGACTACAAGTTTCTATCTTCTCCAACGGTTCTTGGTGACTCGGATATTGATCTTATTCTCGAGATGGATTGGCTTTCTAAGCACAAGGCACATCTTGATTGTGCAGGTAGGCAGATCCAATTGACTCATTCGTCTGAGGACGTAATTATCTTTGCCGCTCGGGATAATACTATCCGTCTGTTTTCTCTCAATGAGAAGGGTGAATTGGATGCCATCTCGCAAATTCCTGTCGTTTGCGAATATCAAGACGTCTTTCCAGAAGAGCTCCCAGGAATGCCTCCGCACGGGCCAGTCGAATTCGTTATTGAACTTGAGCCTGGCACGGAACCTGTGTGCAAACGTCCCTACAAGCTCGGCCCCGGAGAGTTGAAGGAGCTGAAGAAACAGCTCGATGAGCAAGAAAGATTGGGTCTCATTCGGCCTAGTACTTCTCCGTGGGGTTGTGGTGTTCTTTTTGTGAACAAGAAGGATGGATCGAGTCGACTTTGTGTTGATTACCGTCCAGTGAACAAGAAGACCATCAAGAACAAATACCCACTTCCGAACATCAATGAGCTGTTCGAGCAACTCAAAGGTGCCCAAGTATTCTCCAAGCTTGATCTCCGTATGGGTTATCACCAGATTCGCATTCGTGAAGAAGATATTCCCAAGACAGCATTCAGAACAAGCTTTGGTTCATATGAATACACTGTCATGTCTTTTGGCCTCGCCAACTCTCCTCCGGCGTTCTCTCGCATGATGAATTTCATCTTCAACGCCTACACCAATGACTTCGTTTTGGTCTATCTCGATGACATTCTGGTTTTCTCGAAGAACAAGGAAGATCATGCCAAGCACTTGCGTTTGGTTCTCGATAAGCTCAGGGAACATCAGTTCTACGCCAAGTTCTCCAAGTGTGAATTTTGGCTCGATGAGGTTCTTTATCTTGGTCATATCATCTCTGCCAAGGGCATTTCCGTGAATCCCGAGAAGGTATCCGCAATTGTGAATTGGGAACCTCCTCAGAACGTGAAGCAACTCCGCAGTTTTCTCGGTCTCGCAAGCTATTGCCGAAGATTCGTTGAGAACTTTTCCAAGATCGCGAAGCCTCTCTCTAATCTTCTTCAGAAGCATGTCAAGTACGTTTGGTCTCCAGAGTGTGATATTGCTTTCAACACTTTGAAAGAGAAGTTGATCACTGCTCCAGTTCTGACTCCACCTGATGAATCCAAGCCGTACGAGGTCTTTTGTGATGCCTCTCTCCAAGGTCTTGGCGCAGTTTTGATGCAAGAGAAGAAAGTTGTTGCTTATACATCTCGCCAGTTGAAGCCTAATGAGAAGAATTACCCCACTCATGACCTCGAGTTGGCGTCAGTTGTGCATGCTCTTTTGACTTGGAGACATCTTCTATTGGGAAGAAAAGTGGACATTTTCACTGATCACAAGAGTCTCAAGTACATCTTCACTCAGCCTAATCTCAACCTAAGGCAAACTCGATGGGTTGAAATGATTCAAGAGTATAATCCGAGTATTGAGTATACTCCAAGCAAGGCCAATGTGATTGCTGATGCTTTGAGCAGAAAGGCCTACTTCAACAGTCTGATTCTCAAGCCTTATCAACCCGAGCTTTGTGAAGCTTTCCGCAAGCTTAATCTGCAAGTTGTTCCTCAAGGTTTCCTCGCCAACCTTCAAGTCTCTCCTACCTTAGAAGACCAGATTCGCCAAGCCCAGCTTCTTGATGCTATGTTGAAAAAGGTGAAGATTGGGATTGCTAAGAGTCAGTCCAAGTACTAGTGCTACCGCCTTGATGACAAGGACACTCTCTTCTTCGAGGATCGTATTGTTGTGCCCAAAGGAGAACTTCGTAAAGTGATCATGAACGAGGCTCACAATTCTCTCCTCTCCATCCACCCTGGGAGTACGAAGATGTATCAGGACCTCAAGCAAACTTATTGGTGGACTCGAATGAAGCGCGAGATCGCCCAATTCGTGAATGAATGTGATGTCTGCAGAAGAGTGAAGGCAGAACACCAAAGGCCAACAGGTCTCCTCCAACCTCTTGCCATTCCAGAATGGAAGTTTGACCACATTGAAATGGACTTCATGACTGGGTTTCCAAAGTCCAAGCGTGGCAATGATGCTATATTCGTCGTCATCGACAAGCTCACCAAAGTGGCTCACTTACTGCCTATCAAAGAGTCAATCACTGCAGCTCAATTGGCGGAACTCTATACCTCTCAAATTGTCTCTCTGCACGGTATTCCTCAAGTGATATCTTCAGACCGTGGCAGCATCTTTACCTCCAAGTTTTGGGATTCTTTTCAGAAGGCCATGGGCACAAACATCCGCTTCAGCACTGCTTTCCATCCTCAAACAAGCGGTCAAGTCGAGCGTGTCAACCAGATTCTTGAAGATATGCTCAGAGCTTGTGTGATCTCCTTCGGCATGAAGTGGGAGGATTGTCTTCCTTATGCTGAATTCTCATACAACAACAGTTTTCAAGCAAGTTCGGGCAAGGCCCCATTTGAAATTCTGTATGGCAGGAAGTGCCGTACCCCTCTCAACTGGTCTGAAACCGGTGAACGTCAGCTGCTGGGTAATGACTTAATCACAGAAGCAGAAGAAATGTGCAAAGTCATTCGTGATAACCTCAAAGCAGCCCAATCCCGCCAGAAGAGCTACTATGACAGTAAGCACCGTGATTTGGCTTTCGAGATCAGAGATCATGTTTACCTCCGCGTCTCTCCCATGAAAGGTACTCGTCGCTTCGGTATCAAAGGGAAGCTTGCCCCTAGATACGTGGGACCTTTCAAGATTGTCAACAAGAGAGGCGACCTCGCCTATCAACTCGAGCTTCCTTCAAACTTTGCAAATGTTCATGATGTGTTCCATGTCTCTCATCTTCGAAAGTGCTTCAAGACTCCTGACCGCACCGTCAACTTCGAGGACATTGAGCTCCAGGAAGATCTCTCTTATCGTGAGCACCCAGTTGCTATTCTTGAAGAGACTGAACGCAAGACTCGCAACAAGTCAATCAAATTTCGCAAAGTCAAGTGGTCTCACCATTCCGACCGTGAAGCTACCTGGGAACGCGAGGATCACCTCCGTTCTGAGTACCCGGCGTTCTTTCAGTCCTAGATCTCGGGACGAGATCCTTTCGTAGTGCTGGAGTGTTGTAACACCCCAGATATAACTTTCCCAATTTGTACTCCAACTCTTGCCATTTCCGGCGTTAAGTTATATTTATTTCTCGGGTTCGGGTCTTTGTCTCCGCGTGTTGTTTTCGTTTTTATGCATCCCATATCATGTCATCATGTGCATTGCATTTGCATACGTGTTCATCTCATGCATTCGAGCATTTTCCCCATTGTCCGTTCTGCATTCCGGCGCTTCGTTCTCCTCCGGTGGTCATTTCTAGCTTTCTTTCGTGTGTGGGGATTAAACATTTCCGGATTGGACCGAGACTTGTCATGCGGCCTTGGGTTACTACCGGTAGACCGTCTGTCAAGTTTCGTACCATTTGGACTTCGTTTGATACTCCAACGGTTAACCGAGGGACCGAAAAGGCCTCGTGTGTGTTGCAGCCCAACATCCCCCAAATTTGTTCCAAAACCCACCAAACTCTGCTCCATGTCCTAGAGCGTTCGCTCACGATCGCGTGGGCGAAAACCGCACCTCATTTGGACTCTCCTAGCTCCACTTATGCCTATTTAAACACCCCCCATTCGGATCTCAGATTCCTCCCCGTCCTCCTCCGAAAAAAAAAGAGATCCAACTCCTCCCGCCGCCGACGGACATGTCCGGCCTCCCCGTCCGCCGCCACGTGTCGGCCTCCTAGTGGCCGCCGCCCGGTCCCCAGTTCACCGCCGCCCGCGGGCCCGCGAGGCCCGTGCGGGGCCCCCGCGGCCCGATCCGCCGCCGCGCCTTGTCCCGCGCCCCGCCGCCGTCTTCTCCCCGGCCGGCCGCCGCCGCCGCCGCCCCAGCCGGAGGTCGCCGCCGCCGCGGGCACCTCGCCGCCCGCCGCCCGGCCGCTCCCCGCCGCCGTCCGCCGCCCGGGCGCCGTCGCCCCCGGCCACCGCCTCCTCCTCACGTCGCCGGCCACCGCCTCCTCCCTCGCCGCCGGCCACCACGGGCCTCAACGCCGGCGAGGTCCCGGCGATCCTCGGGCTCTGAGAGCCTCGCCCGATCCAGATCCGGTCGCGTGAACAGCAAACCCTAACCCCGATTTTTTGTCTAAGTCCTGGAAATTTGATCCAAGTTGCTCTGTTCGAGGACCCGTAACTTGGCATCCTTAGCTCCGATTTGGGCGTATGATATATCAAAATCTTCGCCCCGACGAGTACATCATTTCATTCCATTGAATCATTTTCATTTGAGCTCATATTGATGCCCAAAATGCTGTTAGAAGGAGGCTTCGTGAGTTAATTGTCAGATCTGCTAGTTCATCTTAGACTTTTGTCATTTTTGCCATGATTATTGTGTGCATGCTATGCCTGTGAGTCCTGGATGTGTTTTGCTAAGCATTTTGTCTTATTTCCAGAGGTGCAACCCATGCATTTTTAGGATGTGTGTGGTGACTTTGAAAGCTCGCAAAGAGAGGCACCCGGTAAATCTGTTTTCAGGGACTTAGTTGTTTTCACTAAGTCTGGGATATTTTAGTTCATGATGCCATATGTTCAGCTTGTTTCCTAATGATCCGTGCCTCTTTTGAGGATGATCAGTAAGGGACTTTTGTTATTCATGTTATGCTATATCCATAAATGTCTTTTTTTGCAATTATGGAGCAACATAGCTTGAGTCAATCGAGCTCTACTTTTGCTTCGTGGTTAATCTGGGCAGATCGTCAACTCGTTTGCGATTTTGCCGGCGTTGTTGTAGTTGATCCGTGCATGCTATGCCATTGTTCTTGCCATGTATAGCTTGTATTTTGTCCCTTATTAATGGATGTATGCTTCCTTGCCATGACTTGCAACGTAGTGAGCGCATCGAGCTCGTTTACATGCCTTCGTGAGTTATATTTCAGCATGTCTCAGTTTTCACTAAGTCCGAAAACTGATTGTGTTTTAGCTATGTTCGTGTGCCCGTTAATATATTTTGTGATCCCTTTTGACCCCAGGTCACTTTGGGACTTTTGTTAAGCTTGTTGAGTAGCTCCATGCCATGTTCTTACTTGTCATGTTCAGGTCATGTATCATGTTGTTTTGCTGCTCCGAAGAGAGCATCGTGATCTGAAATTTCAGACAAGTGTTAATTTCACTAAGTCCGGAATCTGTTTTGCATTTGCGTTTTTGCCATGCTTGTTTGAACCTCTTAATGGATGAATTGGCCGTGGCTCAGTGCTAGTCTTTTGTTAAGCATCTTGTGTGAATCCCTGCCATGTCTTTTGTTGTCTTGTTTGGTGGCTGTAGCATGTTCATTTCGTTGCATTTTGATGCCTACTTGCTGTAAATCGCAGACCGGTGTCATATATTAAAACGCTTGCCATTTCCAAACCGTAACTCCGATTCCAATGATCTTTATATCGTTTTCAAGAGATTTCATCCCCTCTATCCAGTGGCACCCTTGGAATTCCAAGTTGATGTTAGGTTCATGCATTTCCTGTCATATCTTGCATTTTGCATCCCGCATCGCATCCCGCATAGCATATCATCATTTCATCATATTGCTTGGTCTTGCACGTGGTTGATTGTATCCTTGTTGCTTGTTTGTCTTGTTAGGTAGAGCCGGGAGACGAGTTCGCTACCGAGGAGCCCGTTGAGTTTGCTTGTGAGGATCCAGTCAACTCTGACAACTGTGCAGGCAAGATGATCATACCCTCGAAATCACTACTATCTTTGCTATGCTAGTTTGCTCGCTCTTGCTATGCCAATGCTATGATGCCTACCTTTTGCTTGTTAGCCTCCCAATTGCCATGTTCGAACCTCTAACCCACCTTGTCCTAGCAAACCTTTGTTTGGCTATGTTAACGCTTTGCTCAGCCCTTCTTATAGCGATGTTAGTTGCAGGTGAAGATTGGAGCCGTTCCTTGTTGGAACATTTATTTACTTGTTGGGATATCACTACATTGCTATGTTATCTTAATGAATCTATATACTTGGTAAAGGGTGGAAGGCTCGGCCTCTCGCCTAGTGTTTTGTTCCACTCTTGCCACCCTAGTTTCCGTCATATCGGTGTTATGTTCCCGGATTTTGCGTTCCTTACGCGGTTGGGTTATAATGGGAACCCCTTGATATTTCGCCTTGATTAAAGCTTTTCCAGCAATGCCCAACCTTGGTTTTACCATTTGCCACCTAGCCCTTTTCGTTCCCTTGGGTTCTGCAGACTCAAGGGTCATCTTATTTTAACCCCCCCGGGCGAGTGCTCCTCTGAGTGTTGGTCCACCTGTCAGCTACCGGTGGCCACCAGGGGCAACTCTGGGCTGGCCTACCCGTACCTAAGACAATCTGAGTGTGCCCTGAGAAAGAGATATGTGCAGCTCCTATCGGTATTTGTCGGCACATTCGGGCGGTGTTGCTGGTCTTGTTTTAACCTGTCGAATTGTCTTGTTGTACCGGGTTACCGAGTCTGATCGGTGTGTCTCGGGTGGAGGTCTATTCCTTCGTTGACCGTGAGAGCTTGTCATGGGCTAAGTTGGGACCCCCTGCAGGGATTGAACTTTCGAAAGCCGTGCCCGCGGTTATGGGCGGATGGGAATTTGTTAATATCCGGTTGTAGATAACTTAAACCTTAATTAATTAAAATGAATCAACTGAGTGAGTTGCCGTGATGGCCTCTTCTCGGCGGAGTCCGGGAAGTGGACACGGTGTTGGAGTAATGCTTGCGCAGGTTGTTCCTCTAGATTCTCGCTCGCGCTTTGCCCCCTCTTCTCGCTCTCTTTTGCGTATAAGGTAGCCACCATATATGCTAGTCGCTTGCTGCAACTCCACATATATTTGCCATATCCATTCCTATAAGCTTAAATAGTCTTGATCGCGAGGGTGCGAGATTGCTGAGTCCCTGTGGCTCACATATACTATAATTCCAGATGCAGGTCCAGGTGATTTCGCTCCAGGTGACGAGTACAAGCTCAAGTGGGAGTTCGACGAGGACTCTCAGTGTTATTATGTTTCCTTTCCCGATGATCAGTAGTGGTGCCTAGTTGGGGTTCGATTCAGGGCCTTGTCGCATGTTGGGTTCTTTTCCATTTTGGCGCCGTAGTCGGGCCATGAGTGTTTGTTTGATGGATGTTATTTATGTACTCTGATGTGACTGGCGAGTGTAAGCCAACTATGTTATCTCCCCCTTTTATTATGTATTACATGGGATGTTGTAATGATTGCCTGACTTGCGATATTGCTTTCAATGCGGTTATGTCTCTAGGTCTTGCCTCGACACGTGGGAGCTATAGCCGCATCGAGGGCGTTACAGTGGCATGCCCCGCGCACATCACCTCACTTGGCCCTCAGTGCCTTCATCTCCTCACGGAGCGATCAGCGGCGGACCGGCAACCGTAATGGCAAACTGTGTCTCTCCTTGTGATGGCTTGCAGAAATCTCCTGAAGGCGACGGCAGGCGGGACTGCGAGCTCCCTCTTCTCCCATGCAATCCACTTGCGCGTTAAAAGGGGGGTTCCTGAGCTTCGCGACTTAGGAGCTCTTACTGGCTCTCCAGCCCTCACCCCCTCGCCTTGAACATGGCACGCGACCTGGCATACCAGCGGCGGCTGAGCTTGCTCGAGGGCCGGGACCTGAGGACGCAGAACACGAAGGAGAGCGTGGAGAAGGCGGGAGGCTCGCATGGGCCTGGCTTAGCTATGCTTTGGACGCTAATGCACGAATCTGGCGCATCATGAGGAATCAACTCCGGACCGTCAAGATAAGTCCCGAGCCCGGGTTGGCTAAACTGCGAAGGACTAAGAACCATACTAACCGTAGCCCTACTGCAGCAACGTCACCCCCTTTCTTACCTCTCGATGACTTCTTGAGCGCTAAAGGGGACCTCGTGAGCATCGCGCCTCAGAACTCTTACTGGACCTCGGGCCGCTCACCTCCTGGCCTTGACCACGGCACGCGACCTGGCATACATGCGACGACTGCAGCCTGCTTGGGGACCGGGACCTATCAGCGTAGAGCGCCAAGTCATCGCGAGGTCAGAAAGGGAGACCAAGCTGAAGTAGGACTCGCGCTTGCGCAAGTTCATAATAAGGACAATATTGATAAGTGGCATTACAAAACCTTTACACACCCGCACGGGGCATTTCTTGATTCCTCGGAGGGAACAAAAGGCAAGAACTTAGGGAATCCTAACTACACGTGGCCCTGTGGATGACGCCATCATCAACAGTGGGCCACCAGAAGCTGGCGCCAGCCTCATCCAGATCAGCGGCGGCGCCGGTCTGACGCTGCAGCCCTGCTCCGGGCTTGGCGGGAGCGTGGGGCACGTAGCTGTTGTCGCTCGTCTCTGGGGTCTCATAGAGCTCGGGAGAATCGTTGGACTCCCAAGTGTCGCCGCTGCTACTAGAGGAACCGCTGGCGACGCGGGCAGCAGACCCTGCCCCAGCTGTGGTGCCAGCCTGATGACCCCACCAAGGGCAACACTCCAGACAGCGGCCTTCTGCGTCGAAGACCTTGATAAAGAGCGTGGAGGCACCCTCATACGCGAAGTGGATCGCGAGGGTGCCCTTCGCACGACACACTTGGGCGACCTCACCCCAGCCTCGGGTCATGAAGATCTTCCCCGAGGAGACGGCCTCAACCTCCGCTCCAGTCGGTGGCGTGTCCCATTCGGTTTGCTGTAGCCAAAGCTCGAGGGCCCCCCTCGGCGGCATCTCGGCTGAGAAGAAGGAACGAAAGCGGATCCAAGTGCTCGGGGGCATCGCTGCCCACAGCACGAGCTCACGCGAGGAGTCTGTGGCGTGGACTCCAGGGGCGGCGATGCGTGCCACCGCGGCACGGTGAACATGGCCATGGCGCGCGCGCCGACGCTCATCGCCTCTCCCTCCTGAGCCCCCGGCTTGGGCGTATAGGGGTAACGAATACCCGGGAGGAGGCCGCTCGCACCAAGGCCTCGTCACCACCTGCATCGTCGCCTCGTCGCGGCGGTGGACCGGCCTCTTCTTCGGCGGGAGCGGTACTAGCCCGTCGAGGGGAGTCATTCCTTTCTTCGCCGCGGAAAACCTTCGGATGGGCGCCATTGGTGTCGGCAATGGGACTTGTCAAGTCGGGCAGTTGTCGAGGCAGCGTGGGGAAGCAGAGACGCCCACGTCCAGTCAACCGCCATGCGACGACCAAGGCCGCAGGCTATTGGGGCCAGCGGCGCTCCGCAATTGACCTTTCGCTTTGCCTCGAAGCCAACCCGAGCTCGCCTTGGGCCTGAGGGCTACTGTCGGCGTTCTGGGAACGGGGGTCCCCAGACTTGCCTGCCTACAGCCCACGGCGTGGCTCTGCGAGCGGGCCCAAACGACCCATCTTCACCAACAAGCACTCAAGACCCTCGTGAGGGGCCAAGCTTCGCGAGGCAGACGACACAAGACCTCCTTGGGAGCACCCTCACCAGGCTAGCTTGCGAGGGGCGGAGAGTTCAACGCAAGGCAAACCTCACGAGGTTCCAATGACGTGAGCCATGATGATCAAGATCAGGCAGGCTCCAGGAGGGCGCCAGCGCACAGTGTCCTTGTTTCCACTTTGGTGCTAAGGAAGCAAGCACAGGCGCTGAGTACCGAGGCGTCAAGGAAAGGTTTCCATATCAGTGCAACAAGACCAATACCAGCAAGACGACAAGACGGATGTCACCATGGAGCCCAAGGCAGCGTCCCCACCAGAGCCTTTTGCAAGCGAAGACTGCTTTTGTCAGGATAAGCTGTACTAGTTGTCCCCTTTCAAGTTGGTCGTTGTTGGCTCCCTTCCCGCTCAATATTTGGGGAGATGACCAGGGCCTCTATGAATAGGATTAGCCACCACAGTAGGAGGGGCCTCAACTCATTCAGTTCATCCTCACACCCACCAAGCACAAGAACACCTCGCCTCAGGAGGCTGTTCTTCCCCTTGTACTGTTCATCCTTAGCCTAAGAGGCAATCCACCACACCACACTGGAGTAGGGTATTACACCACAATGGTGGCCCGAACCAGTATAAATTTTGTGTCCTTTGTGTTGCGAGTTCGTCGAGTTTGCCCTTGAGATCTTAGCGAAGCTAGGATGTGGACCGGTAGGGGGAGATTTTCACTCGCACCCTAGTGTTCGAACCTTGATGGTTTTTCCAGAACCCGAAATCCGACACACATCACGTGAACCTCGCGAGATTCCCCTTGCATAGATATCTCCGCCACTCGGGAGCTGGCCTAGTGAGGCCACCCTGTAGGTGTCAAAACCGGCAGATCTTGGGTAGGGGGTCCCGAACTGTGCGTCTAAGGTCGATGGTAACCGGAGATAGGGGACACGATGTTTACCCAGGTTCGGACCCTCTCTATGGAGGTAATACCCTGCTTCCTGCTTGATTGATCTTGATGATTATGAGTATTACAAGAGTTGATTTAGCTCGAGATCGTAATTGCTAAAACCCTGAGAGTCTAGCCTGTATGACTATGAATATAATTCTCCTTCTCTACGGACTAAGCCCTCCGATTTATATAGACACCGGGGGGACTTGGGTTGTACAAAGTCGGTTACAGAGAAATGATTCTTCATATTGGGACGCCAAGCTTGCCTTCCACGCCAAGGAGAGTCCCGTCCGGACACGGGAGATAATCTTCGGTCCAGTATCTTTACAGCCCATCAGTCCGGCCCACGTACCATAGTACGGACGCCCGAGGACCCCCTAATCCAGGACTCCCTCAGTAGCCCCTGAACCTGGCTTCAATGATGAGGTGTCCAGCATGCAAACTGGCTCCATCATTGCAAGGTGGGTTCCTCCTCCGAGTACTCCAACAAAGTCTTCGGACGTAACGAACGTGTCCGGCTCTGCAAAACAAATTCCACACACAAACGCAGAGAGTATAATATATCTTGAGTCCAATCTACTGACAACTATTGGTAACGTGACACCACGTCACCTCCCGGTCATTATTTTGAACCGTTTTTCAGCCTGCCGCTTCGAGATGCGGTCTCATTGGCACATCTTGTCAAAGCAGAGATCGTGTCCCCTTATTGCGGGATTCTCATCAATACGGGCGTGGGTAATCCAACCGCGCCGTTCGCACGGCCCTTGGGAACATGCGAGTTTCAAGGCGAGTGGGCAGGCGCTTGATATTTACTGCCTTTATAAGGAGATAAGGATTCCCTTCTTTCACCCACGCCTTTCTCAATCTCTTTGCCCTCCCATTCTCAAGATCCAATGCCCCGAGTCCTCATCTTCTCTGCCTCAAGGAAGCACTTGACCATGTCCAGATCTAGAGCGCAAGGCAAATGGATGGCCTCCTCCGTCAAGTAGAAGAACATCACCAAGCTTCGGGAGGCCGGGTATCTGGCGAAGGAAATCGCCCATCGGCTTCCGGCCAAGGGGAAAATCATTTCCACTCCGAAGCCCAATGAGAGGTGGTGTTTATCCCCCATTTCATCCGTGGGTTAGGGTTTCCTCTCCACGCTTTCGTCCACGGACTCATGTTTTATTACAGGCTAGATTTCCATGATCTAGCTCCGAACTCTTTCCTCAACATCTCGGCCTTCATTGTCGTGTGTGAGGCTTTCCTCCGCATTCCACCCCACTTCGGACTGTGGCTCCAGATCTTCAATGTGAATCCAAAGGTGGTGGATGGCCAACACGCGGATTGCAGAGGCGCCATGGTGAGCAAGCTCCCTAACATCACATGGCCCAAGGGTGCTTTTGTGGAGACCGTCAAAGAGTGGCAAAAACTATGGTTCTATATCACAGAGCCCCGCGATACCACCTGGGCCGTGGCTCCCGAATTCAAGTCCGGAGCTCCAATGCGGCTCACCTCCTGGATAGAGAAGGGCCCGAATTGGTCCTTGTCGGACGAGCTGATCGCGCTACAAACACGCATCCAAAGCATGGTGGACAAAAACATCAAGCTCGTCAACGTGATCCGGGTGATGTTAGTTCCCCGGATCCTTCCATGCCAGAGCCGGACTTTCCCTTTGTGGGAATTCGATCCCGAGAAGCACTAGACGTTGGAAAGGCTCTTCGGAACCACGCATGAAGATATCTAGAAGTTGCTCTTCAAGGGAAACGAGACACCGCCAGAGACGACGAGGACCGCGGGCACGATCTGGCCCATCCTGCTAGTGCGGTAAGTCTTTCGCGTTTCAAGGTGTATCCTCTACTTGCTTATTCAAGGATTATACCTAAACTCCACTAGTTATTTTTTCAGGAATGGACAGAGAAAGTGGAGCAGATTAAGTGTCTGACTCCACTGCCCAAGGAACCAGCCATCCCTCTTCTGACGAAGATGCAGGTTCCGGCACCTTACCAGGCGCCGGAGAAGAAGGCCAAGGGGGCCCAGAGTGGCCTCCGTCGCAAAGGAGCTTCGGACGGGACCTCCAAAGACAACGAGACTCCCTCATCCGCCACCGAAGACGATGATGAGGACGAGAAGGAAAGCAGCTCTCCCCCTGAGGGGGGAAAGAAGAAGAGGGAGGCTGTAAGTGCAACTATTCCTGCGTGGTTTTGGTAATTCCTAACAACATATAGCTCATTGAGCTAACATTAGTCCAAGATTAATATTTCAGGAAAAGCTCAATGAATGGCATGGCATGGATGAGGAAAGTGGACCCCTCAAAATACTAAGGACAAAAAGATTGGCTCAAGCTCAAAGCTCAAGACTCTACATTTTATATTTTAGTCATCCAAGATCACATTGAGTCTATAGGAAAAGCCAATACTATCAAGGAGGGATGAGGTGTTGCTTGATGAGGTTCTTGCTTCATAGTGCTTAGTGATATGCTCCAAAACCCTTAACTACCTTCCCACATCCACATATGAACTAAACCAAAAGTCAAACTTGGCCCCATCGATTCTTTCTATCCGGCGCCACTGCCACAAACCCTAGCCAAATCGGTCTCACCGATAGGGATCTCGGTCACACCGAGATGAGGTTGTAATCTCTCTGTTTCCCTTCGTAACGTTTCGGTCCTACCGAGATGAGCGATCAGTCCCACAGAGATTGCAATGTAAACTCTCTGTTTCCCTTTTGTAACATTTCGGTCCCACCGAAATGAGCAAATTGGTCC
>NC_053024.1:134404141-134441665 GCF_003073215.2 Triticum urartu | reverse complement strand
CTAGGGTTAGAAACCCTAGGGGTGGGGGCGCCACCCTTGCCTTGGGGGGCAAGGCACCCCCCTTGGCCGCCGCCCCCTAGGAGATTGGATCTCCTAGGGCCGGCGCCCCTCTAGTCACCCTATATATAGTGGGGGAGGGAGGGCTACGCACCCCAAGCCCCTGGCCTCTCCCTCTCCCTCCCGTGACACTCCTCCGTCTCCCTGCGCTTGGCGAAGCCCTGCCGAGATCACCGTTGCTTCCACCACCACGCCGTTGTGCTGCTGGATCTTCATCAACCTCTCCTTCCCCCTTGCTGGATCAAGTTGGAGGAGACATCTTCCCAACCGTATGTGTGTTGAACGTGGAGGTGCTGTTCGTTCGGCACTTGGTCATCGGTGATTTGAATCATGTCGAGTACGACTCCATCAACCTCGTTCTCTTGAACGCTTCCGCTCGTGATGTACAAGGGTATGTAGATGCACTCCTCTCTCCCTCGTTGCTAGATGATTCCATAGATTGATCTTGGTGATGCGTAGAAAATTTTAAAATTCTGCTACGTTCCCCAACATTATAGCCTAGGGAGCAGCCCGACATGATAAGACATAAATGCCCTTCAATGATATGACCGTTAGGTGGGTGGATATTTTGGGACAGCTGGCGCGCAACACAATAATGGTCAGAAATTTGGTTATCAAATTCCTCAGGGCTATCATGTTCCTCACTTGTAGGCAATCTGCACTGGCGAATTCCTAACTCCTTAGTCAGGACAAATTCCTCAGAGACCAGAAGAACTTGGTCTCTGTCACTTAAGAAATTGACTGAACTGTATGAGATTTCCAATGGCTTGACTCGAAGGGATTGGTAGGTGTAGGATATTGAGTTGAGCATCACCTAGAAACTTTTCCTTAGTTTTACCTCGACCCCCTTTAACAGTACGGTGTTTCCTATGACTCAAGAAAGAGAAAATGAAACTATGAAAACAAAAGTCTTCATGCTTCATGTTCCTCGCATGAATATCAAGTCTTCACTGTCACACCAATTTCTTCACTTTCAAAGTCTTCAGAACCAAAGTCTTCAGAACCAAAGTCTTCAGTTGAAGACATTCATTTTAGGGTTCGACTTTCTCTGTAAATATCAAACTCCTCATAGACTTATAGACCTGTGTACACTCACAAACGCATAAGTCCCTTAACCTATAAGTCTTCAATACACCAAAATCACTAAGGGTCACTAGATGCACTTACAATATCCCCCTTTTTGGTGATTGATGACAATATAGGTTAAGTTTTCAATGGGGATAAACATATGAAGTGTAGATACTAATATTGAGGAATTTGATTGCAAGATATAGAAGAACTCCCCCTGAAGATGTGCATAGTGCGGAATTTGCTTTTGAAGCAATGCACATTTGAAGAGTAGAATCATGGAGATCTCCCCCTATATCTTGTAATTCATACACGAATTTAACATATGATATGAAGAATTTGAAATGCATGATGAAAAATGGTGACTGATGTAATTCAGCATGCATGCATTACCATACATGAGGAAATAACATGCAGAAGAACATAGCACAAAGTATCAGACCACCATCGGACTTAAGTTTACAACTCGGTCCAATAAATCTTCAGTAGAACGAGAGTTGTAACTTAGCAAAAAAAACGCCCATATAAACAGACCCGCTTGAAGACTAACTCAAATTTCTCCCCCTTTGTCAGCGAATGACCAAAAGGGATGAAAAGTGAGGACTAACGCCCTTGAAGAATATCATCACTGAGTCAATGGAGGAGCGCCAGTATTGTTGGGGTCGGTTGTTGAAGTAGGGCCTGCCGTAGTGTCGTCCAAATCTTCATTTTCATCAGTCTCGTGCGATGAAGAATAAGAGTTGGCCACCAAGTGAGGAAATTTTACCTCCTTGAATTTCTTCGAAGGTGGCTGGGACTAGTCAAAGTCCTGCTTGTAGCCCATCTTCTTGAGGTCATGTTCACCGCAGAGATGAGTCACAACAGCCCAGGTGCGATCAAATACTTCATGGAGGTAGTAATGGTTCTTCTTCACTAAATTCCGAGTGATGGTCATGTTCTGAAGAATTGAACCAAACTAACGCTTGACCCATTTGTGGTTGCGATCGACCTTCTAGTGAAGACTAAGGAGAAGCTCATGATCAGTCAACACCCTTGGAGCTATGCCTTGAGGATTTTGCTTTGAAGCATTAGCGGTAGAGTCATGAGTGGCAGAGTCATCATTGGTGGAGTAAGAGGCAGCTTTGCGGAACTGACCATCCAATGGACGAATGACTTCATCGATAATAGCAGTTGCCTTGCCCTTCTCATCAGATGAGGAAATAGGCTGTTTGAAGACTTCAATGGGCGGCAAGTAACTGACATGATTCTGCAGACTAGCCTTGTAATTGATTGAAGACCTTGATCCGAGGAATCTCATAATCCAGGGAGCATAAGGCTTCAATTCAAAAGGCGACAATGCAACATTTGCCAGAGTCCTCATGAAGAAATCATGATAGTTGATTGGGACGCCATGAATGATGCTGAATAGCAAATTCTTCATGATGCCAACGACTTCTTCTTCATTCGAGTCATGGCCTTTGATGGGACTCAATGTCTTGCTCAGAATGCGAGAGATGGTCCGAGGCACATATAGCAATTCCTTCACGAGGAATTTGGTCCTTTGAGCTTGACCAGGCTTCAGAGGTTTCATCAAAACTTGCATGTAATGGTCTGAAAGCTCGGGTTCATGGTAGATCAGCTGCGCACCTTCAAGGGGAGGACTGACAGGCAGGGCGTGAAGCAATTCAGAGGCCGGTGCTTTGAAATGAGTGTTATCTGTCATCCAGTCCAACACCCAAGAATTCACATCTTCGGCATTTCCTGTGATGTGCAGCGTCACGTAGAACTGAAGAATTAGTTCTTCATTCCAGTCTACGATGTCGGTGCAGAAGTTTAGCAGCCCAGTGTCATGAAGAACACTGAGGACTGGTGTGAAGCAAGTCAGTGATTTCATGTCCACATGAGAAATATGCGCATGATCAAATACTTTGTCCTTATCAAAAAACAGTGAAGAATAGAAGTTGGCTTGGCTTGCGGTCTAGAAACGCTTCCTTCGCAGACGAGCAGAGTCAAAAGGATTGTAATATGTGAAGAATACATGCTCATGGAAGAAGTCATCAGCCTTAAATTTTTGCTTCTTGGAGAAGGGTTTCTTCGTCTTGGGCTGAGGAGTATCAGTCAAAGTCATCACAGCCTCATGAATCACATTCTCAGGAACCACAGGCTGAGGAATTTCAGTTTCTGCTTCAGTAGCAGCCTGGGTCTTCAATTCTTCATCAACATTAACATCAGCACTAGCGGCTGGAATTTCTTTAGGAATGGAAGGAGTGGAGTGATGATCTTCAGAACCCATTTGAACTTCAGTGTGCACTGGGGACTGGGGAATTTGTTGCAGTGGCGTGAACATGGGAGAGTTGGGGTGCTGACTATCCCAATAATCATCATTCAACACTAGAGTGGAGCACCCAATGTCCACGTCTTCATCTTCTTCATTGAATTCTTCAACGCCTGCCTCTTCAGCAGTGAATTGAGGCATAGGCGAGGAGATGACTGGGGTTGAAGGGATATTATCCGCTTCAATTTCTTCGTCCAACTACTCTGAAGAAGCGGCAGAAGGAACATCTTCATCAGATCCGCTAGGGATCACATAATCCTCACCAAAGGGAACAAGTTCCTTTGATGGCATGCTTGAAACTGGAATAGCATCAATTGGATTCTTGAATGAGATGGTTAATTTCTTCATCTTCTTTGGTACTGAAGAATCTGATGAAGCAGATGCTTTCCTTTTCTTCACCGCTGCTCGCTTCGCAGCCTTGGTTTTCTTCACTTCTAATGTAGAAGGAAGAACTGGACTTGGCGTTGGTGCAGGAGGAGTAGAGGAAATTGGTTCAGTAACCTCAGACGCAACCGATGCAGTTGCCCTGGGAGTTTCAGTTTCTTCAGGCGCAGCGACAGATGCTTCAGCTGGCTGGGTTGTTCCTCAGGCGCAACATTGGTGGTTACCCTGGCAATTTCATCAGCGGTTGGAATGGAGTCATCAGCCCTGGTACTAGCAGTTTCATCAGCAGCCTGATTTTCATCAGCGGTGCTGGCATGTTCTTCAGTTGGCTAAGCAGAAGCCTCAACCTGAGGAGATTCATGTTGCGTTGGGGCTGCAACATTGGTGGTGAATCCTTCAGCCAACTTGACGAATCCGACTTTGGCTCCTAGCCAATCAGCACGGTACGTGTCAAATTCATCACTCAAGTCTTGATTTCAGATTGTACAGCCACAAGTTCATCCGTTGTCATTTTGACAACGTTCTTCTTCAGAAAGTGCTCCTTTTTGTACTGCGCTTTCTTCAGCTGCCTGGCATTTTCAAATTTCCATTTTTCCTCGCCTATGAAGGCAGTCAACATGTGACTTTGGCCAGGAGTGAGGTTGAAGTCAGGCATAGGGGTGTTGGGATCCTTGTGCCAGAGATCAATGAAATCGAGAATCAACTTTGGATTCAGCATCAATGGCACATTAGTGCCTTTGGCTCTAGCGGCCCTTTGTTGTCTATCTCTCATGATTTCGGTGAGTTCCTCATCATCAGCTTCGTCATCACTGTATGGTACTTGGAAGGCGACCTGCTTCTTATGAGGACTTGGTCTAGTGCCTCGTCCAGCAGTGGCCTTGGTCTTCGGCAAGGTGGGCCTGTTGAGGATTGCAGCCGTGCTGAAGAACTTGCTGAGACTCCCAAGGCAATTGAGATATCTTTGGTCCTTTGACACGTGGTGAGATGCGCAGGTGCTGAGGACTTTGCCGGAGGAGCTGAGGACTTTGAAACTTGAGGAACTAGGGCAGCTTGAGGAATTGGACGTGAGGGCATTGAAGAAGAAGCACTGGGCTTATGTACGGGCTTCTTAGGCATAACCTTCTTGAGCTTGCTAGCAGAGGCCTCGGCAGTGGCAGCAGCAGAGTCTTCATTGAATTTCTTCACTGCCTCTTTTGCTATCTTGGCCAGTTTAGCTTGGCACTTGGCCCATTCATCAGGATAGTCCTCACCGTGCTTAAGGCTGGTGGGATTTGCAATTTGGCCAGGTGCCAAAGGAGGTCTTGGACAAGGAGGGTGAAGAGCGAATTTCTTTATGTACTTTGGAGTTACATACTTGTAATCCCTCCATTCGTGTACCCATCTCCTCTCAATTTTCTGAATGCGCACTTTGCGCTCATTCTTGGTTTCCTCAGGGGGTGTGCAGTACCCAGCATAGATGTCTTCAGGGATTTCAAACGCAGTGTTGACCTCCAGTCTCTTGCCATCTGCCATTTTCTTCAGCTGAGGATTTTGAACTATTGAGTTCTCTGAAGCGGTATGCAACTTTTCTTCGAGGAACATTGAAAATGAGTTAAGTTGATGAGAACCTAGTGATTCAGCAGCGGACATGAGTACCTATGAACAAAGTATAGGTGCGAAGAATTTGGAGAGGTCATATGCGTTCTCAGAAGTTTTTGCAAAAAGAACAAGTTTGAGGAATTTGACCAGAGGTGTCTTGAGGAATTTCACTAAGCGTCTTTGTCTTAGGTTCCAGAGTTGTATAGATTGAAAATCCACACAATTGAGGAATCTTGAAGAAAAACGTTCCTTAGGGAAACAGATCAAGAACATATGTTTATGTGAGGTGTTTAGTGTGTGAAGATTGAAGAATAAACACCTTTTGAAGATTGTGTAGAAAACATAAGAATCAACAAGGGCAGTAAAAGTGACTTTTAATTACCCTTGACGAAGAACACGACGAACTAAGAATAGTAGATTTGAAGCTCGTCGGTTTAGATATTCCATGCCCTAACTTGGCAGAGGAAGATAGCTAGGCGGCGGCAGAGTGAAGAAATCTGCGGCCGACGCAAGTACGACAGCGGCGAGGTCGAGGCAGCGAAGCTCTTCCTCACCGGCGATGATGGAAGTAGCGGTGGCGCTAGGTTTTGAGAGGTTGAGAGAGGGAGTGAGGTCGAGCGGAGTAAAAACAGACTGAGGAAGGGAAGGGGTATATATAGCCACGGTGAAAAACTGCTCGCCCAAGGAAAATGGACGAACATGCCCCTAACCTTTCTCATTCGTGCGACATGTGTCACCCATGCACAGAGCGGCGTCGATCGTGTGAGATCGTGGGTGAATAGATAAGTATTATTGTGGGATATGGAATGGTTTAGGCGGTAACAACCGAAAATTTGGATAAGGAAATGTTAATGTTTCGTTCACAAATTCTTCAGCTGACAAGGGCACAGTGAAGATTTTGAACGGGTTTCAACTAGAACGCACATGAAGAAGTTGTGAACGGACTGGGTTGAGTATAGCATAGAGGGGGAAGGGTCCGATCACATTCACTTAGCAAGAAAATGCAACTTGAAGAAATAGCAATAAGTGAATGTTGTAGAGGACATAAACTCATATATATACATATAGTCAATGAAAAAAAATGACGGAGAGAGTGAAGACATTGCAAAGTTGAAGAAATCAAACAACTGAGGAAATTCAAGATGAAGAAATACTCAAATTGAAGATTTTCAACTTTTTTGGTGGCTTAACCCACCGTATAAGAATGTTGATTTCGAACGCTGCGTACAATTGTCGTAGGGCTCTGAGAATCAAATTCTTCGTTAATTTCTTCACACTTAGAGGGTTAGTCTTCATTGATTGAAGAAAAACGTTATTTCGTGTGTTGCACATCTAAGTCATCAATTTTGCATAAGTGTTAGGATGTGTGTCCTTTTCAAAGGACATTCGAAGATTCTAAGATATTTAGCTCACACCGCAACTTGCTAAATCTCTTCTCATCCAAGGGCTTTGTGAAGATATCGGCTACCTGTTCTTCAGTCTTCACATGCTCGATAGAGATGTCGCCCTTCAACACATGATCATGAAGAAATGATGACGAATCGGAATGTGCTTTTTCTTCGAGTGCTGAACTGGGTTATGAGCAATCTTGATGGCACTCTCATTGTCACAATAGAGTGGCACATTCTTCACATTGATGCCGTAGTCCTTGAGAGTTTGCTTCATCCATAGCAATTGAGCACAGCACGAACCAGCAGCAACATACTCAGCTTCAGCAGAAAAGAGTGATACGCAGTTCTGTTTCTTCGAAGACCAACAGACCAAGGATCGTCCGAGGAAATGGTATGTGCCTGATGTTGACTTGTGGTCCACATGATCACCAGCATAGTCAAAGTCTGAATATCCAATGAGATCAAAAGCCGATCCCTTGGGATACCATAATCCAAGTGTTGGAGTGTGAGCTAGATATCAAAGAATATGCTTCACAGCCTTATGGTGTAATTCCTTCGGTGTCACTTGAAAGTGGGCACACATGCAAACACTAAGCATAATATCTGGCCTAGATGCAAATAAATACAATAAAGAACCAATCATGGAGCAGTATACCTTTTGATCGAAGTCAATACCGTTTTCATCAGTGCATAGATGGCCATTCGTGGGCATAGGGATTTTGACGCCTTTGCAATGTTGCATGCCGAATTTCCTCAATACATCCTTGAGGTATTTCTCCTGAGATATGAAGATGTTGTTTCGCTGTTGACGAATTTGAAGACCTAAGAAGAATTTCAATTCTCCCAACATAGACATTTGATATTCTTCACTCATCATATATACAAATTCATCACTGTAACGCTGGTCAGTACAACCAAAGGTGATATCATCAACATATATTTGGCACACGAATAATTCTTCATCATAAGTTTTGGTGAAAAGAGTTGAGTCAAGTGAACCGGGTTTGAAGCCTTTCTTCATGAGGAATTCCTTCAAAGTATCGTACCACGCCCGAGGGGCCTGCTTGAGGCCATAGAGGGCCTTATTGGGTCTGAAGACTTTGTCAGGATGCTTTGGATCCTCAAAACCTGGGGGTTGAGCAACATATACTTCTTCCTCAAGCTTACCATTGAGGAATGCACTTTTCACATCCATTTGATATAATATGATATTATGATGGTTATCATAAGCAAGTAATATGCGAATAGCCTCAAGTCTATCAACAGGTGCAAAAGTTTCATCAAAATCAATTCCTTCAACCCGTGTGTAGCCTTGAGCTACAAGCCGTGCCTTATTCCTCACCACAAGGCCATTTTCATCTTGCTTGTTGCGGTAGATCCATTTTGTGCCGATGATATTGTGCTTGCGAGGATTTGGTCGCTTGACAAGTTCCCAGACATTGTTGAGCTCGAACTGATGTAATTCTTCTTGCATAGCTTGAATCCACTCAGGCTCCAGAAATGCTTCATCTACCTTAGTGGGCTCTGTGATAGAGATGAAAGTAAAGTGCCCACAAAAGTTAGACAAATGTGAAGCTTTTGAGCGTGTGAGAGGACCTGGTGCTTTGATGTCGTTGATGATTCTCTCAATCTGCACTTCATTAGCAACACGAGGGTGAGCTAGTTGATGACGAGGAATTTTCTCAACATTTTCTTCAGAGCAGTTTTCTTTAGGTGCATCAGCATGATGTTCTTCATGTTTTGGAATGACTTGTTCAATAGATTCTTCGGTAGGAATGACATCCTCAGTAGCCTTGAACTTAATGGATTCCTTAGGTGGTATTTCATCTAGCACAGGAGGTAGGTGCTCTCTTTGCGAGCCATTAGTTTCATCGAACCGCATCTACAGTTTCAACAACCTTGTGGTGATAGATGTTGAAGACTCTGTAAGTGTGTGATTCCTTTCCATAACCAAGCATAAAACCTTCATGTGCTTTCGGTGCAAATTTAGAGTTGTGATGAGGATCTCTAATCCAACATTTAGCACCAAAGACTTTGAAATAACTCACATTGGGTTTCTTGTCAGTGAGGAGTTCGTATGAGGTCTTTCTGAAGAATTTGTGAAGATATACCCTATTGATGATGTGGTATGCAAAATTGCCTTAGGCCAGAAGCGAGGAGGCGTCTTGTACTCATCAAGCATTGTGTGAGCCATCTCAACAAGAGTCCTGTTCTTGCGCTCCATGATGGCATTCTGCTGAGGAGTATAAGAGCAGATAACTCATGAGTAATACCAAGTTCATCAAGATAGTCATCAAGACCAGTGTTCTTGAACTCAGTTCCATTGTCACTTCTGATGTGCTTGATCTTCACACCAAAGTTGGTTGAAGCCCTCATGGAAAATCGTTTGAAGACTTCCTACACTTTAGTTTTGTAAGTGATGATATGCACCCATGTATAACGAGAATAATCATCAACAATGGCAAAGCCATATAGAGATGCAACATTGGTAAATGTGGCATAATGAGTAGGGCCAAAGAGATCCATGTGAAGCAATTCAAATGGACAAGTGGTAGTCATGATGGTCTTTGAGGGATGCTTGGCCTTGGTCATCTTTCCAGCTTCACAAGCTCCACACAAATGGTCCTTGAGGAATTTGACACCCTCAATATCGATGCCATGCTTCTTCTTCGCGAGCGTGTGCAAGTTCCTCATGCCAGCATGACCAAGTCATCGATGCCATAGCCAGCCCTCTAAGGCTTTTGCAAGTAGACATGTAGAGGGTTGTGGTCCCGTAGTGAAATCAACAATATACAGATCTCCTCTCCTAAAGCCTTCGAAGACTTTGGAATTATCAGCTTCCATGATCACAACACAATGATACTTGCCAAAGACAACAACCATATCAAGATCACAAAGCATTGAGACAGACATGAGGTTGAACCCTAAGGACTCGACAAGCATGACTTTGTCCATGTGTCGATCCTTTGAGATTGCAACCTTACCTAGACCCAATACCTTGCTTTTGCCATTGTCAGCATAGGTGATATGCTTCAGATGTGATGGAGATAAAGCAGTGTCCACCAATAGGCTCCTATCACCAGTCATGTGATTTGTACATCCATTGTTGAGGACCCACTCAGTGGCTTTGGGTTGATCATTCTTTGCACCTTTCGCCATGAATCAATAGGTGGGAGCGTAGTCATCATCGTCGTCGTCAGTAGTGTTGGGGAGGTCCTTTTCCTCAGAGTTGAAGATGGACTTGCTGACGAACGCAGTAGCGAGGGCTAGGCTCACCACACCAGAGTCTGACTCCTCAGATGCCTCCTCTTCCTCACTTTTCTCAGATTCAGCCTCAGAGTCCATTTCCTTGCCAATGAATGCCTGAGCCTTCTTGGAGCTCCTCTTCTTGTGAGATGAAGACCTTGAAGGTTTTGATGAAGAGGACTTTGAAGATTTCTTCTTCTTCTTTGAATCATCAGTACTGTAGTCCTTGTACTTCTTCTTCTTTGATTCCTTTTCCCACTGAGGACAATCTTGAATGTAGTGACCGGGTTTCTTGCATTTGTGGCAAAGTATCTTCTTGTAATCACGGGATGAGGAATTTGATCTTAAGTCATCACTTCTTGAGGATTTTCCAAAATAACCACATCTTGAGAACTTCTGGAATTTCCTCATGAGCATTGCTAGCTCCTGGCTCAGTTCTTCAGGATCACCAAGGCTGCTACCAGAATCCTCACCTTTAGATTCAGACACTGCCTTGGCCTTCAGAGCTCGTGATCTTCCGTAACTCGGTCCATAGAGATCTCTCTTCTTAGCAAGCTGAAACTCATGAGTGTTTAGCCTCTCGAGGATATCAGTGGGATCAAGTGACTTGTAGTCTCCACGTTATTGTATCATCAATGCAAGGGTGTCAAATGAGGAATCAAGCGATCGAAGCAATTTCTTCACCACCTCGTGGTCGGTGATGTCAGAGGCACCAAGTGCTTGAAGCTCATTTGAAATGTCATTGAGGTGATCGAAGGTTTGCTGAACATTTTCATTGTCGTGTCTTTTGAAGCGGTTGAAGAGATTGCGAAGAACGTCAACTCGAGAGTCGCGCTGTGTTGAGACTCCTTCATTGACCTTGGATAGCCTATCCCAGATAAGCTTTGCTGTTTCCAAAGCACTCATTCTGCCATACTGCCCTTTGCTTAGGTGGCCACATATGATGTTCTTCTCTTAAGAGTCGAGTTGCTTGAATCTCTTCACATCAGCAGCGTTGATGGTAGGAGTGACAAAGGGGACGCCATTTTCCACAACGTACTAGAGATCGTTATCAATTGCCCCAAGATGCATTTGCATCTTATTCTTCCAGTAGGGGTAGTCCTTCCCATCGAAGGTAGGACACCCAGTAGAGACCTTGATCATACCTGCGGTCGACATAACTAAAACTCCAGGCAGTTAAAACAAAATCACACAGAACAAGGGAGTACCTTGCTCTGATACGAATTGAAAGTGCGTTAAGTCGACTAGAGGGGGGGTGAATAGGCGATTTTTATGAATTCTTCACTGAGGAATTTCAGGGTGAGGAAATTTCTAAGCGAAGAACTACTTGCAGCGGAATAAGTACTTAGATGCAGACATGACATAACATAAGCATGGACATCATGATGAATTGGAAACAAACACAGAGTACAGAAAGCGTAACCACGGGATACAACAGGGTGAAGACAAACAGACTGAAGAAATTGAGCTGAGGAAATTAAGAAAGTCTTCAGTCAAAGCCTTCAAACAGATATGAACAAGCACACAACACAATAATGATGAAATGAAAGGGTTGAGGAAATAGAACCGGTTAGCTCGGTGAAGACAATGATTTGGTACACCAGTTCCAACTGCTGTAATAGTTGTACGTCTGGTTGGAGCGGCTAGGTATTTAAACCTAAGGACACCCAGTCCCGGACACACAGTCCTCACCATATTCTCCTTGAACTAAGGTCACACAGACCTCACCCAATCACTCGTGGTAAGTCTTCAGGTGACTTCCAAACCTTCACAGACTCGGTCACCCGATGATCCACAATTTTCTCTTGGATGCTATATACCATGACGCCTAACCGTATGGAGGATGCACAGTCCTCAAAGGTAACAAGCGTCGGTTCCACACAGGAACAATCTCTTCAGTGATGCTCAACCACTTTGGGTTTGTAGGTGTTTGGGTTTGGGTTTTCCTCACTTGATGATTTTCTCTCAAAGTCCTCGGAGGATGGGATGCTCTCAATGACAAGTGTTAGTTTCTCGTGGAGCAGCCAACCAACTAGTGGTTGTAGGTGGCAGCTATTTATAGCCTAGGGAGCAACCCAACATGATAAGGCATAAATTCCCTTTCAATGATATGACCGTTAGGTGGGTGGATATTTTGGGACAGCTGGCGCGTAGCACAACAGTGGTTGGAAATTTGGTTATAAAATTCCTCAGGGCTATCATGTTCCTCATTTGTAGGCAATCCGCACTGGCGAATTCCTAACTCCTTAGTCAGGACAAATTCCTCAGAGACCAGAAGAACTTCGTCTCTGTCACTGAAGAAATTGACTGAACTGTATGAGATTTCCAATGGCTTGACTCGAAGGGATTGGTAGGTGTAGGATATTGAGTTGAGCATCACCTGGAAATTTTTCCTTAGTTTTACCTCGACCCCCTTTAACAGTATGGTGCTTCCTATGACTCAAGAAAGAGAAAATGAAGCTACAAAAACAAAAGTCTTCATGTTTCATGTTCCTCGCATGAATATGAAGTCTTGAGGGTCACACCAATTTCTTCACTTTCAAAGTCTTCAGAACCAAAGTCTTCAGTTGAAGACATTCATTTTTAGGGGTGACTTTCTCTGTAAATATCAAACTCCTCATAGACTTATAGACCTCTGTACACTCACAAACGCATTAGTCCCTTAACCTATAAGTCTTCAATACACCAAAATCAGTAAGGGGCACTAGATGCACTTACAGAATTGTTTGTAGGGTACAAAACCACCTCAAAGCTATTCTTTCTGTTCGATCTATTCAAGAGTTCTTACTAAAATAACGCAAAGCTATTTTTCCGTTCGATCTATCGTAGAGTTCATACTAGAATAACACCAAAGCATATTCATATTCATAATACTGAATCCACACAAAGAACTACAAGAGTGCCCCAAGATTTCTACCAGAGAAACAAGGACAATAACGTGCATCAACCCCTATGCATAAATTACCCCAATGTCACCGCGGGAATCCACAAGTTGAGTGCCAAAATATATATCAAGTGAATCAATATGATACCCCATTGTCACCACGAGTATTCAATTGCAAGACATATATCAAGTGTTCTCAAATCCATAAAAGTATTCAATCTGATAACCATGAAATCTCAAAGAGAAAAACTCAATTCATCACAACAAGATAGAGAGGGGAAAACACCATATGATCCGACTATATTAACAAAGCCCGCGATACATCAAGATCATGACATCTCAAGAACACGAGAGAGAGAGATTAAACGCATAGCTACTGGTACAAACCCTCAGCCCCGAGGGTGGACTACTCCCTCCTCATCGTGGTGGCCACCGGGATGATGAAGATGGCCACCAGAGATGATTCCCCCCTTTGGCAGGGTGTCGGAACGGGTCTAGATTGGTTTTCGATGGCTACGGAGCCCTGTGGCGGTGAAACTCCTAATCTAGGTTAACCCCGAAGGGTATCGGAATATTTGGGAATTTATAGTGCAAAGAAGGTGTGCGGGAGGCCACCAAGGTGGGCACAACCCAGGTGCAGTTGTAGCCCATTGGGTTCCTTCTGGTCCAAAAAAATCTCCGTAAAGTTTCATTGCGTTTGGACTCCGTTTGATATTGATTTTCTGCGATGTAAAAAACAAGCAAAAAACAACAACTGGCATTAGGCACAGGGTCAATAGGTTAGTCCCAAAAATGATATAAAGTTGCTATAAAATGATTGTAAAACATCCAAGAATGATAATATAACGGCATGAATACTTCAGAAATTATAGATACATTGGAGACGTATCAGCATCCCCAAGCTTAATTCCTACTCGTCCTCGAGTAGGTAAATGATAAAAGAAATAATTTATGAAGTGTGAATGCTAGCAAAGTGCAAAAGTTTGATCAATGATAATTTCAATCGCTTTTCCTAGCATCATAACAACAATTCTTTCTTATGAAACTTCTCATGTTATAGTGGCAACCAATTCACATGTTAAGGTTCAAACAATGAATTCTCTTGAAACCCAACAACCTATGTTCTTAGTCACCAAGCAATTGCAATTCAACTTATTCAACGTAGTTTAAGTAAGAGCTCCAAATACTCAACCATCATATGGTCTTATATGATTGCCAACACTCACCGCATACACATGAGCAAAATGTTTCAACTGGACACATAGAAAGATAGGGGCTCATTGTTTTGCCTCCCAACGTATTCACCTCAAGGGTGATGTCAACAATAATAACTTATGCTACCCATATTCAACTGGACATATGTTCCTAGATCTTTCCTCACCACATGATGCTTGCCAAAAGAGAAAAATAAAAAGGAATAGAGAGAAAAACTTTGACTCTTTGCATAAAAGTAAATACTAAAAAGTAAAAGATAGGCCCTTCACAGAGGGAAGTAGGGATTTGTAGAGGTGCCAGAGCTCAAAGAGAAAATTGAGAGATAAAAACATTTTGAGAGGCATAATTTTCCCACCAACGAAAACGACTTAGAGCTCCCAACACTTTCCATGCTAGATATATCATAGGCGGTTCCCAAACAAAAAATAGAGTTTATTCCTTTTTCCACCATACTTTCACTTTTCATGGCTAACTGTATCCACGGGTGCCCTCCATACCAACACTTTCCAAGGAATTTATTATTTGACAACATAAAGTAAATTCATTTTTCATTTCGGGACTAGGCATCCCTAATACCTTTTCCTTACTCTCATGAAATGACAAGTGAATAAACACTCATCATGAGAATAACACATCTAGCATGGAAAATATTGGCCACCCCTCACCGCCTCGGGAGCGGTACGAGCACACAAAAGAGAAATTTATTTTGAAAATTAGAGATGGCACATACAAATTTGCTTAGAATGGCAAAAGAATACCGCATATAGGTAGGTATGGTGGACTCTTGAAAGTGAGATTTGGGTTTAAGGGTTTTTGGATGCACAAGTAGTATCTCTACTTGGTGCTGGATTTTTGGCTAGCAAAGATGGGGGGCAAGCACCACATGTTGAAGGATCTATGACAATATAACATCGATGTGAATATGAACAAACATAAACCATTATGTTGTATTCCTTGTCCAACGTCAACAATTTTGGCATATAATATTTTGATGGGGGCTCACAATCACAAAAGATTTCCATGATAGTGTATTTATATGTGAAAGTTCTCTTCCTTATACTAATTATTCGTGAATTGCTTGTATGACCAATATTGTGATTGTCAAGCCTCAAAAGATTTCACTTTCTAAACCCAATGTGAAGCTACCACTAGGCATGGTATGATTTCAACTTCATGACATTAAATTTATTCAACAATTTACTCATAGTATATAAGTGAAGCACAATAGTAAATGACATAGAAAAGAGCTTCGTTGATGGGATGTGAATGCCGCTTACTTGGCCTCCCTGGCAACTATTTGAGGACTCTATTTTATTTAAAAACTTTCAGATCTAAGTACTTTATTAAAACAGCAAGAAAAACAAAAAAATGACATTCTAAGAATAGCACACATCATGTGAAGAAGCAAAAACCTAGGCTTAACGGATACTAACTGATAATTGTTGAAGAAGAAAGGTGGGATGCCTACCGGGGCATCCCCAAGCCTAGATACTTGAGACTTCTCGAAATATTATCTTGGGATGCCTTGGGCATCCCCGAGCTTGAGCTTTTGTGTCTCCTTAATTCTTCTCGTATGACGATTTTCCTAAATCTCAAAAGCTTCATCCACACAAAACTCAACAAGAACTCGTGAGATAAGTTAGTATAAACCAATGCAAAAACCTTATCATTCTCTACTGTAGTAAATTACTAAAATTAGCGTTCAACATTGCATACTAAATGCCTCTGCATATTTAATACTCCTATCCGCAAATAGAACCATTAAACAAGCAAACATATGCAAACATAACATCAATCTGCCAAAATAGTACAGTCTGTAAAGAATGCAAGAGTATCAATACTTATTCAACTCCAAACATTATGAAAATTTACCACACTGTAGAAAATTTATCAGAGCTCATTTTTCAAAAAGTTTCAACATTTTATCACATTCTGACTTTTCTAGGGAATTTTTGCAACAGCGGTAGACTTTCTGTTTTCAAACAGTAACATGTATACTTGCAAAATAAGCATGGCAAAGGCTATCATTGCCACTTTTATAGAAATAAAAGATGCAAAACATTATTACAAATAACATCAAGCAAATTCTAACAAAATAAATAGATGCTCCAAGTAAAACTCATATCATGTGACGAATGAAAACATAGCTCCAAGTGAGTTTACCGATAATGTTGGAGACGAAAGAGGGGATGCCTTCCGGGGCATCCCCAAGCTTAGTTGCTTGGATATTCCTTGAATATCACCTTGGGGTGCCTTGGGAATCCCCAAGATTAGGGTCTTGTCACTCCTTATTATCCTCGTATCGACATCTCACCCAAAACTTGAAAACTTCAATCACACAAAACTTAACGGAACTTTGTGTGATTGAAACATAAAGAGAGCATCATGAAGCACATGTCAAGCACATTTAAGTCTAACCCACTTCCTATGCATAGGGATTTTGTGAGCAAACAATTTATGGGAATAAGAATCAACTAGCATAGGAAGGCAAAACAAACAAAACTTCAAGATTTTCAACACATGGAGAGGAAACTTGATATTATTGCAATACGTAAAAGCATATGTTCCTATCTCATAATAATTTTCAGTAGCATCATGAATGAATTCAACAATATAGCTATCACATAAAGCATTCTTTTCATGATTCACAAACATAGAAATTTTATTACTCTCCACATAAGCAAATTTATTCTCATCAATAGTAGTGGGAGCAAACTCAACAAAATAACTATCATGTGATTGAAAATTAAAATCATGATGACAAGTTTCATGGTTATCATTATTCTTTATAGAATACATGTCATCACCACAATCATCATATATAGGAACTTTATTGTCATAATCAATTGCAACCTCTTCCAACATAGTGGATTCATCATTAAATAAAGTCATGACCTCTCCAAATCCACTTTCATCAATATAATCATCATAAATAGGAGGCATGCAATCGTCATAGTAAATTTTCTCATCAAGACTTGGGGGACTAAAAATATCATCTTCATCAAACATAGCATCCCCAAGCTTATGGCTTTGCATATCATTAGCACCATCGACATTCAAAGAGTTCATACCAAAAACATTGCAATCATGCTCATCATTCAAATATTTTGTGCCAAACATTTTATTGACTTCTTCTTCTAACAATTAAGCACAATTTTCTGAACCATCATTTTCAAGAAAGATATTATAAAGATGATCAGTAATATGATGCAACCTCAATTCCATTTTTTGTACTTTTGTTTTTATAAACCAAACTAGTGATAAAACAAGAAACTAAAAGATTCGACTGCAAGATCTAAAGATATACCTTCAAGCACTCACCTCCCTGACAACGGCACCAGAAAAGAGCTTGATGTCTACTACGCAACTTTATTCTTGTAGACACGCGTTGGGCCTCCAAGCGCAGAGTTTTGTAGGACAGTAGCGATTTTCCCTCAAGTGGATGACCTAAGGTTTATCAATCTGTGAGAGGTATAGGATGAAGATGGTCTCTCTCAAACGACCCTGCAACCAAATACAAGAAATATCTTGTGTCCCCTACACACCCAATACAATGGCAAATTGTATAGGTGCACTAGTTCGGTGAAGAGATGGTGATAAAAGTGTAATACGGATGGTAGAAATATATTTTTATAATCTGAATAAATAAAAACAGCAAGGTAGCAAGTATTAAACGGGCACAAAAACGGTGTTGCAATGCTTAAAAACAAGGCCTAGGTTACATACTTTCGCTAGTGCAATCTCTCAACAATGCTAATATAGTTGGATCATATGATTATCCCTCAAAGTGTAATGAAGAATCACTCCTGAGTTCCTATTAGCGGAGAACAAAAGATAGGAATTGTTTGTAGGGTACTAAACCACCTCAAAGCTATTCTCTCCGTTCGATCTATTCAAGAGTTCGTACTAAAATAACACAAAGCTATTTTTTCCGTTCGATCTATCCTAGAGTTTGTACTAGAATAACACCAAAGCATATTCATGTTCATAATACTCAATCCACACAAAGAACTACAAGAGTGCCCCAAAATTTCTACCGGAGAAACAAGGACAAGAGCGTGCATCAACCCCTATGCATAGATTACCCCAATGTCACCATGGGAATCCACAAGTTGAGTGCCAAAACATATATCAAGTGAATCAATACGATACCCCATTGTCACCACGAGTATTCAATTGCAAGACATATATCAAGTGTTCTCAAATCCATAAAAGTATTCAATCCGATAGCCATGAAATCTCAAAGGGAAAAATTCAATTCATCACAACAAGATAGAGAGGGGAAAACACCATATGATCCGACTATATTAACAAAGCCCGCGATACATCAAGATCGTGACATCTCAAGAACACAAGAGAGAGAGAGAGATTAAACGCATAGCTACTGGTACAAACCCTCGGCCCCGAGGGTGGACTACTCCTTCCTCATCGTGGTGGCTGATGACCCACAAGCATAGGGGATCTATCATAGTCCTTTCGATAAGTAAGAGTGTCGAACCCAACGAGGAGCAGAAGGAAATGATAAGCAGTTTTCAGTAAAGTATTCTCTGCAAGCACTGAAATTATCGGTAACAGATAGTTTTGTGATAAGGTAATTTGTAACAGGTAACAAGTAATAAAAGTAAATAAGGTGCAGCAAGATGGCCCAATCCTTTTTGTAGCAAAGTACAAGCCTGGACAAACTCTTATATAAAGGAAAGCGCTCCCGAGGACATATGGGAATTATCGTCAAGCTAGTTTTCATCACGTTCATATGATTCGCGTTTGGTACTTTGATAATTTGATATGTGGGTGGACTAGTGCTTGGGTATTGCCCTTCCTTGGACAAGCATCCCACTTATGATTAACCCCTATTGTAAGCATCCGCAACTCCAAAAGAAGTATTAAGGTAAACCTAACCATAGCATGAAAGATATGGATCCAAATCAGCCCATTACGAAGCAACGCATAAACTAGGGTTTAAGCTTCTGTCACTCTAGCAACCCATCTGTTGGGGAACGTTGCAGAAAACAAATAATTTTCCTACTCGTTTCACCAAGATCATCTAGGAGTTCATCTAGCAACGAGTCATTGGATGCATCTACATACCTTTGTAGATCGCGCACGGAAGCGTTCAAAAGAACGGTGATGATGTAGTCGAACACGACGTGATCCAATCACCGATGACAAGCGCCGAACGACGGCACCTCCGCGTTCAACACACGTACGGGACGGGAGACGTCTCCTCCTTCTTGGATCCAGCAAGGGGAAGGAGAGGTTTGACGAAGATCCAACAGCACGACGGCGTGGTGGTGGATGCAGGGCGTCACAGTAGCAGGGCTTCCGCCTATACTACGAGGACGAGAGAGACGTAACGGGGGAGAGAGGGAGGCGCAGGGGCTGGGGTTGAAGTCCCTTCCTCTCCCCCCACTATATATAGGGGCCAAGGGGGGGGGGCGCCGGGCCTAGGAGATCTGATCTCCTAGGTGCGGCGGCGGGCCTTGCCACTTGGACTCTTCCTTGGTGGAACACCCTAGGCATGGGCCTAGGGGGGTGGCGCCCCAGGCCCATGAAGGCCAAGGCGCACCCCCTACAGCCCATGTGGCCCCCCGGGACAGGTGGCCCCACCCGGTGGGCCCCCGGGACCCCTCCGGTGGTCCCGGTACAATACCGATAACCCCGAAACTTGTCCCGATGGCCGAAACAGCATTTCCTATATATAATTCTTTACCTCCGGACCATTCCGGAACTCCTCGTGACGTCCGGGATCTCATCCGGGACTCCGAACAACATTCGGGTTTCTGCATATACATATCTTCACAACCCTAGCGTCACCGAACCTTAAGTGTGTAGACCCTACGGGTTCGGGAGACAAGCAGACATGACCGAGACGACTCTCCGGTCAATAACCAACAGCGGGATCTGGATACCCATGTTGGTTCCCACATGCTCCACGATGATCTCATCGGATGAACCACGATGTCGAGGATTCAATCAACCCCGTATGCAATTCCCTTTGTCAATCGATATGTTACTTGCCCGAGATTCGATCGTCGGTATCCCAATACCTCGTTCAATCTCGTTACCGGCAAGTCACTTTACTCGTACCGTAATGCATGATCCCGTGACCAGACACTTGGTCACTTTGAGCTCATTATGATGATGCACTACCGAGTGGGCCCAGTGATACCTCTCCGTCATACGGAGTGACAAATCCCAGTCTTGATCCATGTCACCCAACAGACACTTTCATAGATACCCGTAGTCTACCTTTATAGTCACCCAGTTACGTTGTGACGTTTGGTATACCCAAAGCACTCCTACGGTATCCGGGAGTTACACGATCTCATGGTCTAAGGAAAAGATACTTTGACATTGGAAAACTCTAGCAAACGAACTATACGATCTTGTGCTATGTTTAGGATTGGGTCTTGTCCATCACATCATTCTCCTAATGATGTGATCTCGTTATCAATGACATCCAATGTCCATAGTCAGGAAACCATGACTATCTGTTGATCAACGAGCTAGTCAACTAGAGGCTTACTAGGGACATGTTGGTGTCTGTTATTCACACATGTATTACGATTTCCGGATAACACAATTATAGCATGAATAAAGACAATTATCATGAACAAGGAAATATAATAATAATGCTTTTATTATTGCCTCTAGGGCATATTTCCAACAGTCTCCCACTTGCACTAGAGTCAATAATCTAGTTACATTGTGATGAATCGAACACCCATGGAATTCTGGTGTTGATCATGTTTTGCTCTAGGGAGAGGTTTAGTCAACGGATCTGCTATATTCAGGTCCGTATGTACTTTACAAATCTCTATGTCTCCATCTTGAACATTTTCACGAATGGAGTTGAAGCGACGCTTGATGTGCCTTGTCTTCTTGTGAAACCTGGGCTCCTTGGCAAGAGCAATAGCTCCAGTGTTGTCACAGAAGAGCTTGATCGGCCCCGACGCATTGGGTATGACTCCTAGGTCGGTGATGAACTCCTTCACCCATATTGCTTCATGTGCTGCCTCCGAGGCTGCCATGTACTCCGCTTCACATGTAGATCCCGCCACGACGCTTTGCTTGCAACTGCACCAGCTTACTGCCCCACCATTCAAAATATACACGTATCCGGTTTGTGACTTAGAGTCATCCAGATCTGTGTCGAAGCTAGCGTCGACGTAACCCTTTACGACGAGCTCTTCATCACCTCCATAAACGAGAAACATTTCCTTAGTCCTTTTCAGGTACTTCAGGATATTCTTGACCGCTGTCCAGTGTTCCTTGCCGGGATTACTTTGGTACCTTCCTACCAAACTTACGGCAAGGTTTACATCAGGTCTGGTACACAGCATGGCATACATAATAGAACCTATGGCTGATGCATAGGGGATGACACTCATCTCTTCTATATCTTCTGCCGTGGTCGGACATTGAGCTGAGCTCAATTTCATACCTTGCAACACAGGCAAGAACCCCTTCTTAGACTGATCCATATTGAACTTCTTCAATATCTTATCAAGGTATGTGCTTTGTGAAAGACCTATGAGGCGTCTTGATCTATCTCTATAGATCTTGATGCCTAATATATAAGCAGCTTCTCCAAGGTCCTTCATTGAAAAACTCTTATTCAAGTAGGCCTTGATGCTGTCCAAGAGTTCTATATCATTTCCCATCAAAAGTATGTCATCTACATATAATATGAGAAATGCTACAGAGCTCCCACTCACTTTCTTGTAAACGCAGGCTTCTCCATAAGTCTGTGTAAACCCAAACGCTTTGATCATCTCATCAAAGCGAATGTTCCAACTCCGAGATGCTTGCACCAGCCCATAAATCGAGCGTTGGAGCTTGCACACCTTGTCAGCATTCTTAGGATCGACAAAACCTTCCGGCTGCATCATATACAATTCTTCCTTAAGGAAACCATTAAGGAATGCCGTTTTGACGTCCATTTGCCATATCTCATAATCATAGAATGCGGCAATTGCTAACATGATTCGGACGGACTTCAGCTTCGCTACCGGTGAGAAAGTCTCATCGTAGTCAACCCCTTGAACTTGTCGATAACCCTTAGCGACAAGCCGAGCTTTATAGATGGTCACATTACCATTCGCGTCTGTCTTCTTCTTAAAGATCCATTTATTTTCTATGGCTCGCCGTTCAACGGGCAAGTCAGTCAAAGTCCATACTTCGTTTTCATACATGGATCCTATCTCGGATTTCATGGCTTCTAGCCATTTGTCGGAATCCGGACCCGCCATCGCTTCTTCATAGTTCGAAGGTTCACCGTTGTCTAACAACATGATTTCCAAGACAGGGTTGCCGTACCACTCTGGTGCGGAACGTGTCCTTGTGGACCTTCGAATTTCAGTAGGAGCTTGATCAGAAGTATCTTGATCATTATCATTAACTTCCTCTCTAGTCGGTGCAGGCACCTCAGGAACATTTTCTTGAGTTGCGCCATTTTCCGGTTCAAGAGGTAATACTTCATCAAGCTCTACTTTCCTCCCACTTACTTCTTTCGAGAGAAACTCTTTCTCTAGAAAGGACCCATTCTTGGCAACAAAGATCTTGCCTTCGGATCTGAGGTAGAAGGTGTACCCAATAGTTTCTTTTGGGTATCCTATGAAGACGCATTTTTCCGACTTGGGTTCGAGCTTTTCAGGTTGAAGTTTCTTGACATAAGCATCGCATCCCCAAACTTTTAGAAACGACAGCTTAGGTTTCTTCCCAAACCATAATTCATACGGTGTCGTCTCAACGGATTTCGACGGAGCCCTATTTAAAGTGAATGCGGCAGTCTCTAAAGCATAGCCCCAAAAAGATAGCGGTAAATCGGTAAGAGACATCATAGATCGCACCATATCTAATAAGTGCGATTACGACGTTCGGACACACCATTACGCTGAGGTGTTCCAGGCGGCGTGAGTTGTGAAACTATTCCACATTTTCTTAAGTGTGTGCCAAATTCGTGACTCAAGTATTCTCCTCCACGATCTGATCGTAGAAACTTGATTTTCCTGTCACGTTGATTCTCAACCTCACTCTGAAATTCCTTGAACTTTTCAAAGGTTTCAGACTTGTGTTTCATTAAGTAGACATACCCATATCTACTCAAGTCATCAGTGAGGGTGAGAACATAACGATAGCCACCGCGAGCCTCAACACTCATTGGACCGCACACATCAGTATGTATGATTTCCAATAAGTTGGTTGCTCGCTCCATTGTTCCTGAGAACGGAGTCTTGGTCATTTTACCCATGAGGCATGGTTCGCATGTGTCAAATGATTCATAATCAAGAGACTCCAAAAGTCCATCTGCATGGAGCTTCTTCATGCGTTTGACACCTATGTGACCAAGGCGGCAGTGCCACAAGTATGTGGACTATCATTATCAACCTTACATCTTTTGGTACTCACACTATGAATATGTGTAGCAATACGCTCGAGATTCATTAAGAATAAACCATTTACCATAGGAGCATGACCATAAAACATATCTCTCATATAAATGGAACAACCATTATTCTCAGATTTAAATGAGTAGCCATCTCGAATTAAACGAGATCCCGATACAATGTTCATGCTCAAAGCTGGCACTAAATAACAATTATTGAGGTTTAAAACTAATCCCGTAGGTAAATGTAGAGGCAGCGTGCCGACGGCGATCACATCGACCTTGGAACCATTCCCGACGCGCATCGTCACCTCGTCCTTCGCCAGTCTCCGTTTATTCCGCAGCTCCTGCTTTGAGTTACAAATATGAGCAACGACACCGGTATCAAATACCCAGGAGCTACTACGAGCACTGTAAGGTACACATCAATTACATGTATATCACATATACCTTTAGTGTTGCCGGCCTTCTTGTCCGCTAAGTATTTGGGGCAGTTCCGCTTCCAGTGACCCTTCCCTTTGCAATAAAAGCACTCAGTCTCAGGCTTGGGTCCATTCTTTGACTTCTTCCCGGCAACTTGCTTACCGGGCGCGGCAACTTCCTTGCCTGTCCTTCTTGAAGTTCTTTTTACCCTTGCCTTTCTTGAACTTAGTGGTTTTATTGACCATCAACACTTGATGTTCCTTCTTGACTTCTACCTCCGCTGATTTCAGCATTGAGAACAACTCAGGAATGGTCTTTTGCATCCCCTGCATGTTGAAGTTCATCACAAAGCTCTTGTAGCTTGGTGGAAGCGACTGGAGGATTCTGTCAATGACCGCATCATCCGGGAGATTAACTCCCAGCTGAGACAAGCGGTTATGTAACCCAGACATAGTGAGTATGTGCTCACTGACAGAACTATTTTCCTCCATCTTACAGCTGAAGAACTTATCGGAGACTTCATATCTCTCGATCCGGGCATGAGCTTGAAAAACCATTTTCAGCTCTTCGAACATCTCATATGCTCCATGTCTCTCAAAACGCTTTTGGAGCCCCGGCTCTAAGCTGTAAAGCATGCCGCACTGAACGAGGGAGTAGTCATCAGCACGTGTCTGCCAAGCGTTCATAACGTCTTGGTTCTGTGGGACGGGTGGATCACCTAGCGGTGCTTGTAGGACATAATCTTTCTTGGCAGCTATGAGGATGATCCTCAGGTTCCGGACCCAGTCCGTATAGTTGCTGCCATCGTCTTTCAGCTTGGTTTTCTCTAGGAACGCGTTGAAGTTGAGGACTACGTTGGCCATTTGATCTACAAGACATATTGCAAAGATTTTAGACTAAGTTCATGATAATTAAGTTCATCTAATCAAATTATTAATGAACTCCCACTTAGATTAGACATCCCTCTAGTCATCTAAGTATTACATGATCCGAGTTAACTAGGCCGTGTCCGATCATCACGTGAGACGGACTAGTCAACGTCGGTGAACATCTTCATGTTGATCGTATCTTCTATACGACTCATGCTCGACCTTTCGGTCTTCTGTGTTCCGAGGCCATGTCTGTACATGCTAGGCTCGTCAAGTTAACCCTAAGTGTTTTGCATGTGTTCCGAGGCCATGTCTGTACATGCTAGGCTCGTCAACACCCGTTGTATGTGAACGTAAGGATCCATCACACCCGATCATCACGGCGTGCTTAGAAACGACGAACTTTAGCAACGGTGCACAGTTAGGGGAGAACACTTCTTGAAATTGTTGTAAGGGATCATCTTATTTACTACCGTCGTTCTAAGTAAACAAGATGCAAAACACGATAAACATCACATGCAATCAAAATAATAAACGTGACATGATATGGCCAATATCACATAGCTCCATGATCATCTTGTCACCGGCTTGACACCATGATCTCCATCATCATGATCTCCATCATCGTGTCTTCTTGAAGTTGTCCGTCATCTATTACTTCTACTACTATGGCTAACGCTTTAGCAATAAAGTAAAGTAATTACATGACGTTTATGTTGACACGCAGGTCATAAATAAATTAAAGACAACTCCTATGGCTCCTGCCGGTTGTCATACTCTTGTCACCGGCATGACACCATGATCTCCTCATCATGATCTCCATCATCGTGTCTCCATGAAGTTGCTCGCCAACTATTACTTCTACTACTATGGCTAACGCGTTTAGCAATAAAGTAAAGTAATTTGCATGGCGTTTCTCAATGATACGCAGGTCATATAAAGGAATAAAGACAACTCCTATGGCTCCTGCCGGTTGTCATACTCATCGACATGCAAGTCGTGATTCCTATTACAATAACATGAGCATCTCATACATCACATATAGATCATTCATCATTCATCACAACTTTGGCCATATCATATCACGAACCACTTGCTGCAAAAACAAGTTAGACGTCCTCTAATTGTTGTTGCAAGTTTTTACGTGGTTGAATTAGGGTTCTAGAAAGAACGTCTTCTTACCTACGTTAAAGCCACAACGTGATTTGTCAACTTCTATTTACCCTTCATAAGGACCCTGTTCATCGAATCCGCTCCAACTAAAGTAGGAGAGACAGACACCCGCCAGCCACCTTATGCAACTAGTGCATGTTAGTCGGTGGAACCGGTCTCACGTAAGCGTACGTGTAAGGTTGGTCCGGGCCGCTTCAACCCACAATACCGCTGAAGCAAGAAAAGACTAGTAACGGCAAGAAAGTTGACAAATCTACGCCCACAACAAATTGTGTTCTACTCGCGCAAGAAGAACTACGCATAGACCTAGCTCATGATGCCACTGTTGGGGAACGTTGCAGAAAACAAAAATTTTCCTACTCGTTTCACCAAGATCATCTAGGAGTTCATCTAGCAACGAGTCATTGGATGCATCTACATACCTTTGTAGATCGCGCACGAAGCGTTCAAAGAACGGTGATGATGTAGTCGAACACGACGTGATCCAAATCACCGATGACCAAGCGCCGAACGGACGGCACCTCCGCGTTCAACACACGTACGGGACGGGAGACGTCTCCTCTTCTTGATCCAGCAAGGGGGAAGGAGAGGTTGATGAAGATCCAGCAGCACGACGGCGTGGTGGTGGATGCAGGGCGTCACAGTAGCAGGGCTTCGCCTATACTACGAGAGAGACGTAATGGGGAGAGAGGGAGGCGCCAGGGGCTGGTGTGTGAAGTCCCTCCTCTCCCCCACTATATATAGGGGGTGCCAAGGGGGGGGGGGCGCCGGCCCTAGTAGATGAGATCTACTAGGGGGGGCCGGGGTGCCTTCCACCACTTGGACTCTTCCTTGGTGGAAACCCTAGGCACATGGGCCTATAGGGGGTGGCGCCCCAGCCCACTATGGGCTGGGTTACCTCCTATTTCAGCCCACGGGGCCCTCCGGGATAGGTGGCCCCACCCGGTGGACCCCCGGGACCCTTCCGGTGGTCCTGGTACAATACCGGTGACCCCGAAACTTGTCCCGATGGCCGAAACAGCACTTCCTATATATAATTCTTTACCTTCGGACCATTCTGGAACTCCTCGTGACGTCCGGGATCTCATCCGGGACCCCGAACAATATTCGGGTTACTGCATATACATATCTTCACAACCCTAGCGTCACCGAACCTTAAGTGTGTAGACCCTACGGGTTCGGGAGACAAGCAGACATGACCGAGGCGACTCTCCGGTCAATAACCAACAGCAGGATCTGGATACCCATGTTGGCTCCCACATGCTCCACGATGATCTCATCGGATGAACCACGATGTCGAGGATTCAATCAACCCCGTATGCAATTCCCTTTGTCAATCGATATGTTACTTGCCCGAGATTCGGTCGTCGGTATCCCAATACCTCATTCAATCTCGTTACCGGCAAGTCACTTTACTCGTACCGTAATGCATGATACCGTGACCAGACACTTGGTCACTTTGAGCTCATTATGATGATGCATTACCGAGTGGGCCCAGTGATACCTCTCCGTCATACGGAGTGACAAATCCCAGTCTTGATCCATGTCACCCAACAGACACTTTTGGAGATACCCGTAGTCTACCTTTATAGTCACCCAGTTACGTTGTGACGTTTGGCATACCCAAAGCACTCCTACGGTATCCGGGAGTTACACGATCTCATGGTCTAAGGAAAAGATACTTGACATTGGAAAACTCTAGCAAACGAACTATACGATCTTGTGCTATGTTTAGGATTGGGTCTTGTCCATCACATCATTCTCCTAATGATGTGATCTCGTTATCAATGACATCCTATGTCCATAGTCAGTAAACCATGACTATCTGTTGATCAACGAGCTAGTCAACTAGAGGCTCACTAGGGACATGTTGGTGTCTGTTATTCACACATGTATTACGATTTCCGGATAACACAATTATAGCATGAATAAAGACAATTATCATGAACAAGGAAATATAATAATAATGCTTTTATTATTGCCTCTAGGGCATATTTCCAACACCATCATCTACTTATTACTTCCCAATGCCTTCCCCTAGGCCCAAACAATGGTGAAGTGTCATGTAGTCGACGTTCACATGACACCACTATAGGAGAGACAACATACATCTCATCAAAATATCAAACAAATACCAAATTCACATGACTACTTATAGCAAGACTTCTCCCATGTCCTCAGGAACAAACGTAACTACTCACAAATCATATTCATGTTCATAATCAGAGGGGTATTGATATGCATAAAGGATCTGAACATATGATCTTCCACCGAATAAACCAACTAGCATCAACTACAAAGAGTAATCAACACTACTAGCAACCCACAGGTACCAATCTGAGGCTTTGGGACAAAGATTGGATACAAGAGATGAACTAGGGTTTGAGATGAGATGGTGCTGGTGAAGATGTTGATGGAGATAGACCCCCTCCTAATGAGAGGATTGATGGTGATGACGATGGTGGTGATTTCCCCCTCCCAGAAGGAAGTTTCCTCGGCAAAACAGCTCCGCCGGAGCCCTAGATTGGTTCCGCCAAGGTTCCGCCTCGTAGCGGCGGAGTTTCGTCTTGTCAGCTGGCTTATGATTTTTTTCTGGACGAAAGACCTCATATAGCAGAAGATGGGCATCAGAGGGTTGCCAGGGGGCCCACGAGCCAGGGGGCGTGCCCAGGGGGTAGGGCGCGCCCCCCACCCTCGTGGATGGTGGGTGGCCCCCCTCTGGTACTTCTTTCGCCCAATATTTTTTA
Organism: Triticum urartu; assembly: GCF_003073215.2. Lineage (NCBI taxonomy): Eukaryota > Viridiplantae > Streptophyta > Magnoliopsida > Poales > Poaceae > Triticum > Triticum urartu. The sequence continues at coordinate 134,412,928 of NC_053024.1, read as the reverse complement.
TATATTCTGAAACTTGCTCCCTTGAAGTTTTAGGACTTTTGGAGTTATGCAAAATAGGTCTCTAATATTTGCTCCTTTTCCAGCCCAGAATTCCAGTTGCCGGCATTCTCCCTCTTTCATGTAAACCTTGTAAAATAAGAGAGAATAGACATAAGTATTGTGACATAATGTGTAATAACAACCCATAATGCAATAAATATCGATATAAAAGCATGATGCAAAATGGACATATCAGTGGCCGCCGGGATGATGAAGATGGCCACCGGAGATGATTCCCCCCTCCGGCAAGGTGCCAAAATGGGTCTAGATTGGTTTTCGGTGGCTACGGAGCCCTGCGGCGGCGGAACTTCTGATCTAGGTTAACCCCAAAGGGTTTCGGAATATTTGGGAATTTATAGTGCAAAGAAGGGGTGCGGGAGGCCACCGAGGTGGGCACAACCCAGGTGCAGCTCTGGCCCATTGGGTTCCTTCTAGTCCAAAAAAAATCTCCATAAAGTTTCATTGCATTTGGACTCCGTTTGATATTGATTTTCTGCCATGTAAAAAATAAGCAAAAAAACAGCAACTGGCACTGGGCACTGGGTCAATAGGTTAGTCCCAAAAATGATATAAAGTTGCTATAAAATGATCGTAAAACATCCAAGAATGATAATATAATGACATGAATACTTCATAAATTATAGATATATTGGAGACGCATCAGAACTCAGATTCAAGAACCTCCAGGTTTGGGCAAGAGTTGTAAATCTACCATATAATCTACGGAACGATGCTTGGAGTGCTGAGATCGCTAAGCAAATCGACAAACAAGCGGCCATGGTACACTTTGATCATGTAGGTGGATTCTTGAGTGCTAGAGTCACCTTGGATTTGACGAAACCACTAAGAAGGTGGATCTTGATTGAGTCGGACGAACGAAAGAGCACAGATGCACATGACATATAGTATGACAATATTCCACACTTCTGTTTCTCTTGCGGCCGTTTCGGTCATGCGGATTTACACTTTCCGACGCCGGGTACAACAGACGCCAATGGAGATCTTCCTTTTTGGGAAGGGTCTAAGGCCGTAGGACAAGTGTAAACGTTCCCGGTAGACCAAGAGCTCGACTAGAGAGCATAATTCTGCAAGCAACATGAAGCAAGGAACAGGACAATCGAGCACAGAAGGAAAAGAAGGAGCTGAGGTTAACTCCCCCGTTAAAACCAACAAGAACAACACAAAGGAGGAGGAGAGCCAAAACGAGTCTACCGTAGGGTTCAGTAACAAATTTTGTTAACTGATACTGAACGTGTTGGGGAAACGACGATGTCGAGAGACCAACAGAATGGGGCTATACCAACAGAAACAGGTGCAAATGATGAGCTGATCATCGAGTGAGAGAAAAAGAAAAAGCGTCCTACCCCAGAGAATTATGGTTCTTCGGCAGTGGCTGCGAGTCAGCCATGCCAGGACCAATGAATGCCATGAGCTGGAACTGTCGAGGGCTTGGTGATGAGAACATCGCAACCATCGACAAGTCTCCAACAATTACAAGCCCAATTATAAGAAGTTGCGCCAAATTGATAAGTGACAGGTGAACGCTAACTTAAGTTTACCTCGTAACTTTGGTGACACAACTATGCTTTCATCTACATTGTTTTTGGTTGAACTTAGGTATTGCATGGAATAAATCCAACAACATATGAGCTCTTGAAGCAACTGGTTTGGAGGACCTTTTGTCAAACCATTCAGCTACAAGCTTATGCAGCAAGACTGCTAGAGAGATCCGAGAGATCTTGCTACCTTTGCTCTTGTGAGTTCATTTGGATTCGTGAGAAGGAGCCTCTGGTTCCCCCTAGTTCGTGCTCTACAGTTCTGGCCATTTTGTGTGGATTAGTCCCGGTTTGTGGTTCTGCGATTGTTCATACAGCGGGTCGGAGTTCTTATAGCTTCTGTCAGCCATCCCCAACGTACGGGTTGCATCCAACCTTGGCAGGTATAAAGCTAGTTATCCCGGCTGCTTGCAGCTAGTTATCCCTTCCGATTTGATCCTACGACATGAAGATCGGGCCACCCTCGGGCGTGAAATCGTTCATCGGGTTCCCACCTATCATTTGGCATCAGAGCCTTCATTGACATGATAGGATCTGTTATCCAAGTTTATCTTGCTATCATCCCTTTATATCGAGTGTTTTTCATGCTATATTTTCTGTCCTAGAAGTCCAAAGCCCCACCAAAAATAAACCCAAGCCTTGTTGGTGCTGAGATCTTGTTGTTGCATACCTTGCATGTTCTTCATCTTTTAGATCTGCACCAAGTTCATCTTTGTAGTTGCTTTTAGATTTGGTTGTTGTGCTTTGGAAAAAGATAGAAAAAAAGAGTGGCAAAAAAGAACCAAAGAGAGAAAAAAAGAGTGGCAAAAAAAGTCAAGAGAGAAAAATAAAGTGTTGTGTAAGATCCAAAAGTTTCTGCTTGGTAGAAAAATTTTAGAAGCTTGTGTGTTGTGTGTTTTCAATCTTGGTGCAAGGCCTAGCAGATCTATCCCCATATTTTCTTGGTTTGCATCAACTTGATTTCAGCACAAGCCCCTTTTTTTTTACCCCACCGAGCTCCACCAAAAACCGAAGCTAGTTCTTTGATCCATGTCTTTCAATCACTTTAACACATCCGGGAGAAGCACAATCTGATGTGAACTTATAAGAACTTTGGTGAGTAAGAGGTGAGGTTGTGTGATTCCACAAAATTATCCTATTCCACTTTTGGCCTTACTAACATGGCAGGATCTAGATCAAGTGTTCATGGAGAAAACCATGGGGAAGAAGATCCCCAGGTCACACGTGTTGATTTTTAGGATTACAGAACATGGTTCGGGACCTTGGAATAATGTTTCACGAGCGACCTCCAGCAGTTGGCGATAGGGTTTGACACCGACAACACCCTATTGACCCACTTGAGGAAATTGGGGATGAGAATTCCGTGCATGCTGCTGTGGATCATGCCTTGGAGGACGATAACAACATCTATGGTGGACATGTGGCTGCTGCTCGTGGGCGTGGTGTTGCTGCTTGCTACCTCTTGAGCACTGCGTTGGTTTTCCCTTGAAGAGGAAAGGGTGATGCAGCAAAGTAGCATAAGTATTTCCCTCAGTTTTTGAGAACCAAGGTATCAATCCAGTAGGAGGCCACACACAAGTCCCTCGTACCTACACAAACAAATAAGAACCTCGCAACCAACACGATAAAGGGGTTGTCAATCCCTTCACGGTCACTTACGAGAGTGAGATCTGATAGAGATAATAATGATAAGATAAATATTTTTGGTATTTTTATGATATATATTGAAAGTAAAGATTGCAAAGTAAAATAGATCGGGAACTTATATGGTGGAAAATAGACCCGGGGGCCATAGGTTTCACTAGTGACTTCTCTCAAGATAGCGTAAGTATTGTGGTGTGTGAACGAATTACTATCGAGCAATTGATAGAAAAGTGAATAATTATGAGAATATCTAGGCATGATCATGTATATAGGCATCACGTCCGTGACAAGTAGACCGACTCCTGCATGCATCTACTATGATTACTCCACACATTGACCGCTATCCAGCATGCATCTAGAGTATTAAGTTCATAAGAACAGAGTAACGCCTTAGGTAAGATGACATGATGTAGAGGGATAAACTCAAGCAATATGATATAAACCCCATCCTTTTATCCTCAATGGCAACAATACAACACATGTCGTTTTCCTTTCTGTCACTAGGATCGAGCACCGCAAGATTGAACCCAAAGCTAAGCACTTCTCCCATTGCAAGAAAGATCAATCTAGTAGGCCAAACCAAACTGATAATTCGAAGAGACTTGCAAAGATAACCAATCATGCATAAAAGATTTCAGAGAAGAATCAAATATTGTTCATAGATAGACTTGATCATAAACCCACAATTCATCGGATCTTGACAAACACACCGCAAAAAGAGTTACATCGAATAGATCTCCAAGAAGATCGAGGAGAAATTTGTATTGAGATCCAAAGAGAGAGAAGAAGCCATCTAGCTAATAACTATGGAACCAAAGGTCTAAAGTAAACTACTCACACATCATCGGAGGGGCCGTGGAGTTGATGTAGTGGCCCTCCGTGATCAATGCCCCCTCCTACGGAGCTCCGGAAAGGCCCCAAGATGGGATCTCTTGGGTACAGAAGGTTGCGGCAATGGAAATAGGGTTTCGTGGTGCTCCTGGATGTTTTCGGGGTATGTGAACATATATAGGAGGAAGAAGTAGGTCGGTTGAGCCACAAGGGGCCCACGAGGGGGAGGGCGCGCCCAGGGGGTAGGCGCGCCCCTGCCTCGTGGACTCCTTGTCCGTTTCTTGACGTCCACTCCAAGTCCTATGGATCACGTTTGTTCCAAAAATCACGCTCCCAAAGGTTTCATTCCGTTTGGACTCCGTTTGATATTCCTTTTCTGTGAAACACTGAAATAGGCAAAAAAAACAGCAATTTGCACCGGGCCTTGGGTTAATAGGTTAGTCCCAAAAATAATATAAAATTGTAACATAAAGCCCATTAACATCCAAAACAGATAATATAATAGCATGGAACAATCAAAAATTATAGATACATTGGAGACGTATCAGCATCCCCAAGCTTAATTCCTGCTCGTCCTCGAGTAGGTAAATGATAAAAATAGAATTTTTGATGTGGAATGCTTTCTAGCATGTTCTTCAATGTATTTTTCTCTATTGTGGCATGAATGTTCAGATCCGAAAGATTCAAGATAAAAGTTTATTATTGACATAAAAATAGTAATACTCTAACTATGCTAATCAAGCAATTATGTCTTATCAAAATACCATAGCCAAAGAAAACTTATCCCTACAAAGTCATATAGTTTGGCCATGCTTCATTTTCTTCACACAAAATGCTCACATCACGCACAACCCCGATGACAAGCGAAGCAATTGTTTCATACTTAGCCTTTTCAAACTCTTTCAACTTTTACGCAATATATGAGCGCGAGCCATGGACATAACACTATGGGTGGAATATAATATGATGATTGAGGTTGTGTGAGAAGACAAAAAGTGAGAAAGTCTCACATTAACGGGGCTAATCAATGGGCTATGGAGATGCCCACCAATTGATGTCAATGAAAGGACTAGGTATTGCCATCCAAGGGATGCACTAGAGCTATAAATATATGAAAGCTCATCAAAGAAACTAAGTGGGTGTGCATCCAACTTGCTTGCTCACAAAGACCTAGGGCATTTGAGGAAGCCCATCATTGGAATATACAAGCAAGTTCTATAATGAAAAATTCCCACTAGTATATGCAAGTGACAAAATAAGAGACTCTCTATCATGAAGATCATGGTGCTACTTTGAAGCACAAGTGTGGAAAAAGGATAGCAACATTGTCCCTTCTCTCTTTTTCTCTCATTTTTTATTTGGGCCTTCTTTTCTCTTTTTATGGCCTCTTTTTTTCGTCGGGAGTCTCATCCCGACTTGTGGGGGAATCATAGTCTCCATCATCCTTTCCTCACATGGGACCATGCTCTAATGATGATCATCACACTTTTATTTACTTACAACTCAAGAATTACAACTCGATAGTTAGAAAAAAAATATGACTCTACGTGAATGCCTCCGGCGGTGTACCGGGATTGCGATGAATCAAGAGTGACATGTATGAAAAATTAAGCATGGTGGCTTTGCCACAAATGCGATGTGAACTACATGATCATGCAAAGCAATATGACAATGATGATGCGTGTCATAATAAATGGAACGGTGGAAAGTTGCATGTCAATATATCTCGGAATGGCTATGGAAATGCCATAATAGGTAGGTATGGTGGCTGTTTTGAGGAAGATATCAGGAGGCTTATGTGTGATAGAGCGTATCAAATCACGGGGTTTGGATGCACCAACGAAGTTTGCACCAACTCTCAAGGTGAGAAAGGGCAATGGACGGTACCGAAGAGGATAGCAATGATGGAAGGGTGAGAGTGCGTATAATCCATGGACTCAACATTAGTCATAAAGAACTCACATACTTATTGCAAAAATCTACAAATCATCAAAACCAAGCACTACGCGCATGCTCCTAGGGGGATAGATTGGTAGGAAAAGACCATCGCTCGTCCCCGACCGCCACTCATAAGGAAAGCAATCAAAGAACACCCCATGCTTCAAATTTGTCACACAATGTTTACCACACATGCATGCTACAGGACTTGCCAACTTCAACACAAGTATTCATCAATTTCGCAATTACTCAACTAGCACACCCCTAATATTACCACCTTTATATCTCAAAACAACTATCAAGCATCCAACTTCTCTTAGCATTTAAAATTTATAACCAAAGTAAATTACCATGCTGTTCTAAAAGACTCTCAAAATGATATAAGTGAAGCATGAGAGATCAATTATTTCTATAAAATAAAACCACTGCCGTGCTCTAAAAGATATAAGCGAAGTACTAGAGCAAAAGTTATCCAACTCAAAAGATATAAGTGAAGCACATAGAGTATTCTAATAAATTCTAATTCATGTGTGTCTCTCACAAAAGGTGTGTACAGCAAGGATGATTGTGGTAATCTAAAAAGAAAATACTCAAATCATACAAGATGCTTCAAGCAAAACACATATCATGTGGCAAATAAAAATATAGTTCCAAGTAAAATTACCGATGGACGAAGACGAAAGAGGGGATGCCTTCCGGGGCATCCCCAAGCTTAGGCTTTTGGTTGTCCTTGAATTTTACCTTGGGGTGCCTTGGTAATCCCCAAGCTTAGACTCTTGACACTCCTTGTTCCATAATCCATCAAATCTTTACCCAAAACTTGAAAACTTCACAACACAAAACTTAAAAGAAAATCTCGTGAGCTCCGTTAGTAAAAGAAAACAAACCACCACTTCAAGGTACTGTAATGAACTCATTCTTTATTTATATTGGTGTTAAACCTACTGTATTCCAACTTTTCTATGGTTCATAAACTCTATTACTAGCCATAGATTCATCAAAATAAGCAAACAACACACGAAAAACAGAATCTGTCAAAAATAGAACAGTCTGTAGTAATCTGTAGGTTTCGAATACTTATGGAACCCCAAAAATTCTAAAATAAATTTATGGACGTTATGAATTTATATATTAATCATATACAAAAATAATCAACTAAATACCGCCCTCCAATAAAAAATGGCAGCAAATCTCGTGGGCGCTAAAGTTTCTGTTTTACAGCAAGATCGCAAACACTTTCCCCAAGTCTTCCCAAATGTTCTACTTGGCACAAACACTAATTAAAAGCATAAAACCACATCTAAACAGAGGCTATATGAATTATTTATTACTAGACAGAATCAAAAAGCAATAAACACAAATAAAATTGGGTTGCCTCCAAACAAACGCTATCGTTTAATGCCCCTAGCTAGGCATAAAAGCAAGGATAGATCTAAGTATTGTCATCTTTGGTATGCAATCCATAAATGGCTCTCATTATAGATTCATAAGGTAATTTAATTTTATTTCTAGGAAATTTTTCCATGCCCTTCCTTAACAGAAATTGGAATCTAATATTCCCTTCCTTCATATCAATAATTGCACCAATCGTTCTAAGGAAATGTCTACCAAGAATAATAGGACATGTAGGATAGCAATCTATATCAAGAACAATGAAATCTATGAGCACATAATTCCTATTTGCAACAATAAGAACATCATTAATTATTCCCATAGGTTTCTTAATGGTGGAATCCGCAAGATGCAAGTTTAAAGAACAATCATCAAATTCACGGAAACCTAGTAAATCGCACAAAGTTTTAGGAATCGTGGAAACACTAGCACCCAAATAACATAAAGCAAAGCATTAATGATCTTTAATCTTAATTTTAATAGTAGTTTCCCACTCATCATGAAGTTTTCTAGGGATAGAAACTTCCAATTCAAGCTTTTCTTCATAAGATTGCATTAAAGCATCAACGATATGTTTAGTAAAAGCTTTATTTTGGCTATAAGCATGCGGAGAATTTAGCACGGATTGCAACAAGGAAATACAATCTATTAAAGAACAATTATCATAATTAAATTCCTTGAAATCCAAGATAGTAGGTTCATTGCTATTTAAAGTTTTGACCTCTCCAATCCCACTTTTATCAATTTTTGCATCAAGATCTAAAAACTTCGAATCATTGGGACGCCTTCTAACTAAAGTTGACTCATCTCCAGTCCCATCATTATCAAGATTCATATTGCAAAACAAAGATTTAATAGGTGACACATCAATAACTTTTAGATCTTCATCTTTATTATCATGGAAACTAGAAGAACACGCTTTCACAAAGCAATCTTTTTAGCATGCATCCTAGCGGTCTTTCTTTGCACTCATCAATGGAGATTCTCATGGCTTTGAGAGACTCATTGATATCATGCTTAGGTCTAATATATCTAAGTTTCAAAGAATCAACATCAAGAGAAATTCTATCCACGTTCCTAGCCAACTCATCAATCTTAGACAATTTTTCTTCAATCAAAGCATTGAAACTCTTTTGTGAACTAATAAATTATTTAATATTAGATTCAAAATCAGAAGGAATCTTATTATAATTTCCATAAGAATTGTTGTAGGAATTACCATAGTTATTGGAGGAATTACTAGGAAACGACCTAGGATTAAAATTACCTCTATGTACATTATTACCAAAATTGTTCCTACCAACAAAATTCACATCCATAGATTCATTATTATTCTCAATCAAATTAGACAAAGGCATATCATTAGGATCAGAAGAAACACTTTTAT